>NC_034176.2:19842177-20142177 GCF_002021735.2 Oncorhynchus kisutch | reverse complement strand
CCCATACTCTGTTAGTAGGTCCCATACTCTTGTTAGTTATTCCCATACTCTGGTAGTAGGACCCATACTCTGATAGTAGGTCCCATACTCTGTTAGTAGGTCCCATACTCTGTTAGTAGGTCCCATACTCTGTTAGTTATTCCCATACTCTGCTAGTAGTTCCCATACTCTGTTAGTAGGTCCCATACTCTGTTAGTTATTCCCATACTCTGTTAGTAGGTCCCATACTCTGGTAGTAGGACCCATACTCTGGTAGTAGGACCCATACTCTGATAGTAGGTCCCATACTCTGTTAGTAGGTCCCATACTCTTGTTAGTTATTCCCATACTCTGTTAGTAGGTCCCATACTCTGTTAGTAGGTCCCATACTCTGTTAGTTATTCCCATACTCTGTTAGTAGGTCCCATACTCTGTTAGTAGGTCCCATACTCTTGTTAGTTATTCCCATACTCTGGTAGTAGGACCCATACTCTGATAGTAGGTCCCATACTCTGTTAGTAGGTCCCATACTCTGTTAGTAGGTCCCATACTCTGTTAGTTATTCCCATACTCTGCTAGTAGGTCCCATACTCTGTTAGTAGGTCCCATACTTTGTTAGTAGGTCCCATACTCTGTTAGTAGGTCCCATACTCTGTTAGTAGGTCCCATACTCTGTTAGTTATTCACATACTCTGTTAGTAGGTCCCATACTCTGTTAGTAGGTCCCATACTCTTGTTAGTTATTCCTATACTCTGGTAGTAGGACCCATACTCTGCTAGTAGGTCCCATACTCTGTTAGTAGGTCCCATACTCTGTTAGTAGGTCCCATACTCTGTTAGTTATTCACATACTCTGTTAGTAGGTCCCATACTCTGTTAGTAGGTCCCATACTCTGTTAGTAGGTATTGTAGTAGGTCCCATACTCTGGTAGTAGGTCCCATTCTCTGGTAGTAGATATTGTAGTAGGTCCCATACTCTGTTAGTAGGTCCTGTAGTAGGAACCATACTCTGGTAGTAGGTCCCATGCTCTGTTAGTAGGTCCCATACTCTGGTAATAGGTCATGTAGTAGGAACAATACTCTGGTAGTAGGTCATGTAGTAGGACCCATACTCTGGTAGTAGGTCCTGTAGTAGGTCCCATACTCTGATAGTAGGTCCTGTAGTATGTCTCATACTCTGGTAGTAGGTCCCATGCTCTGTTAGTAGGTCCCATACTCTGTTAGTAGGTATTGTAGTAGGTCCCATACTCTGGTAGTAGGTCCCATTCTCTGGTAGTAGATATTGTAGTAGGTCCCATACTCTGTGAGTAGGTCCTGTAGTAGGAACCATACTCTGGTAGTAGGTCCCATACTCTGGTAGTAGGACCCATACTCTGGTAGTAGGACCCATACTCTGATAGTAGGTCCCATACTCTGTTAGTAGGTCCCATACTCTTGTTAGTTATTCCCATACTCTGTTAGTAGGTCCCATACTCTGTTAGTAGGTCCCATACTCTGTTAGTTATTCCCATACTCTGTTAGTAGGTCCCATACTCTGTTAGTAGGTCCCATACTCTTGTTAGTTATTCCCATACTCTGGTAGTAGGACCCATACTCTGATAGTAGGTCCCATACTCTGTTAGTAGGTCCCATACTCTGTTAGTAGGTCCCATACTCTGTTAGTTATTCCCATACTCTGCTAGTAGTTCCCATACTCTGTTAGTAGGTCCCATACTCTGTTAGTAGGTCCCATACTCTGGTAGTAGGTCCCATACTCTGTTAGTAGGTCCCATACTCTGTTAGTTATTCACATACTCTGTTAGTAGGTCCCATACTCTGTTAGTAGGTCCCATACTCTGTTAGTAGGTATTGTAGTAGGTCCCATACTCTGGTAGTAGGTCCCATTCTCTGGTAGTAGATCTTGTAGTAGGTCCCATACTCTGTTAGTAGGTCCTGTAGTAGGAACCATACTCTGGTAGTAGGTCCCATGCTCTGTTAGTAGGTCCCATACTCTGTTAGTAGGTATTGTAGTAGGTCCCATACTCTGGTAGTAGGTCCCATTCTCTGGTAGTAGATATTGTAGTAGGTCCCATACTCTGTTAGTAGGTCCTGTAGTAGGAACCATACTCTGGTAGTAGGTCCCATGCTCTGTTAGTAGGTTATGTAGTAGGAAGCATACTCTGTTAGTAGGTCCCATACTGTGGTAATAGGTCATGTAGTAGGAACAATACTCTGGTAGTAGGTCATGTAGTAGGACCCATACTCTGGTAGTAGGTCCTGTAGTAGGTCCCATACTCTGGTAGTAGGTCCCATACTCTGGTAATAGGCCATGTAGTAGGAACAATACTCTGGTAGTAGGTCATGTAGTAGGTCCCATACTCTGTTAGTAGGTTGTGTAGTAGGTCCCATACTCTGGTAGTAGGTCATGTAGTAGGCCCCATACTCTGTTAGTAGGTCCTGTAGTATGTCCCATACTCTGGTAATCGGTCATGTAGTAGGTCCCATACTCTGGTAGTAGGTCCCATACTCTGGTAGTAGGTCATGTAGTAGGTCCCATACTCTGATAGTAGGTCCCATACTATGTTAGTAGGTCCCATACTCTGTTAGTAGGTCCCATACTCTGTTAGTAGGTATTGTAGGTGGTCCCATACTCTGGCAGTAAGTCCCATTCTCTGGTAGTAGATCTTGTAGTAGGTCCCATACTCTGTTAGTAGGTCCTGTAGTAGGAACCATACTCTGGTAGTAGGTCCCATGCTCTGTTAGTAGGTCCCATACTCTGTTAGTAGATCCTGTAGTAGGAACCATACTCTGGTAGTAGGGCCCATACTCTGTTAGTAGGTACCATACTCTGGTAGTAGATCATGTAGTTGGACCCATACTCTGGTAGTAGGTCATGTAGTAGGACCCATACTCTGGAGGTAGGTCGTGTAGTAGGTCCCATACTCTGGTAGTAGGTCATGTAGTAGGTCCCATGCTCTGTTAGTAGGTCATGTAGTTGGTCCCATACTCTGTTAATAGGTCATGTTGTAGGTCCCATACTCTGTCAATAGGTCCCATACTCTGATAGTATGTCCCATTGTCTCACACAACACTCTCCTATCTACCCTGGAACATGCGTAGAACACAGTGTATGATGAATTGATGACATTGCACTATATTTAGATCTGATCAGAGTGCATCCATTATGGGCTATAAAAGAGACCTTGAGTCATCAGCTTGATTGTTTGAGTGTATTGACTACTTGTAATTCATGCAGAGGTCTGTGCTGGCCAGGCAGTGCCATCCTGTTGAGACAGACAATAAGGAGGTGATTTATAACAGTCTAAATGGGACATAGAGAGGCCAGTGGGGCATTAGACGAGCCCTGCCATGAGTCCCACATGACATTTAGGCTGGTCTCTTCCACATTTGTCCCCATCCCTTCCATCTCTATCTCTTAGTTTATCAGACATCCATCGATTGGTTGGTGTTTGAAGATGGCTAATTTTAGAGCGGGCTAAGAATAGACTGATGAGCAGAATAGACCAATGAGGAGTGATGTAGGTTTATGAACTCTGAGCTCTGAGAGACAATAGTGCTGGTCTAGTAGTAAGCCACCTGCTGTGATCCAGACTAGGTGGTGAGGGAGTAAAAACAGTTGACATTTTATTCATTGTGATCTGATGTGCTTCACTTAATAGGGACAGACTGCATCCTGGATAATTGCATTGTTGTTATCATAGTAGTTATAGAAGAACAACATAGTATAAGGGACAAAGTATTGCCATGTAATAATAATATCATTTTTTAGCATATCTCAACTCTCCCTGAGACACCCTCTGCGAGTGGGGTCACAGCCTTGGTCTGCCATTATCAATGGCAACCCTGGGAGGGTTAAGTGCCTTGCTCAAGGGCACATAAACAGATGTTTCACCTTGTCGACTCTGGGATTCCAACTGATGACCTTTCAGTTACTAGGCCCGTCGCTAACCACTAGGCTACCTGCCGCCCGGTGTATCTCTCGAAGAGTTTCCTTCTAGTTTTATATCTTTAAGATTGGACATCAGATATAATGGAATCAAACCAAACACAATGATGATGATGGTTATGATAATTATGATTTCCAAAGCAATGACAACATACATTAGTTTAGAACAGCAACATGTCCCTGATGGCGGTATGTACAGCATTACCCTTCTCCCACTTCCAGCTCCAGTGTTCCTATCTGCTCCGGTCCAGGGTTTGGCAGCAGCCTGCCATCTGTGCAGCAGAGTAGTCTCTCGTGCACTGGTGTCTGATGTCGCACTAGGCATGAGAAGAATGTCATTGACGTCAGTGCAGTCCCTGTCAGAGAGAGTGGCACCCCACCCACTGATACCAAATCAGAAAGGGAGAGAGATAATGAGAGAGGGATATCGAGAGAGGGAGAGGAAGAATGATACACAGAGGGAGAGGGGGGGAAAGGAAAAGGATGAGGAGGAGGAGGAGGAGAGGCAGAGAAATGTAAAAGAGAGGGTGAGGGAGGGGGCAAAGAGGAAAAAGTAATGCAATGCCGATGTTTGTGAGGGTTGTGAGTTATGTTGGGAATATTACTGTACATGTGGCACACACATACGCACACACACTCCATTGCCCTCCACACTGCCTTTTCCCACCTTGACAAAATGAATGCATTGCTTGCTGTTTGGGGTTTTAGGCTGGGTTTCTGTACAGCACTTTGAGATATCAGCTGATGTACGAAGGGCTATATAAATAAATTTGATTTGATTTGATTTGAATACCTACATGAAAATGCTGATCATTGACTACAGCTCAGCATGCAACACCATAGTGCCCTATGGTGAGGGTTAAGTGCCGGGCCTACTCCAGGTGGTGAGGGTAAGCAACAACACATGCGCCACACTGACCCTCAACACAGGGCCCCTCAGGCCCTGTTCACCCACAAAGTCTGCCGACGACACAACGGTGGTAGGCCTGGTGGTGGTAGGTCTGATCACCGACGGCAATGAGACAGCCTGCAGGGGGAGGTCAGAGACTTAGCAGTGTGTTGCCAGGACAACAACCTCTCTCTCAGTATCAGTAAGACCAAGGAGCTGATCGTGGACTACAGGAAACAGAGGGCTGAGCACGCCCCAATTTACATCGACGGGGCTGTAGTGGAGCAGGTCGAGAGCTTCAAGTTCCTCGGTATCCACATCACTAAGGATCTATCATGGTCCAAACACACCACCACAGTCGTAAAGACGGCACGACAACGCCTCTTCCGCCTCTGGAGGCTGAAAAGATTTGGCATGGACCCTCATCCTCAAAAAGTTCTACAGCTGCACCATCGAGAGCATCTTGACTGGCTGCATCCCCGCTGGTATGGCAACTTCTCGGCATCCGACTGCAAGGCACTACAGAGGGTAGGTGTGTATGACCCAGTACATCACTGAGGCCGAGCTCCCTGCCATCCAGGACCTCTATACCAGGCGGTGTCAGAGGAAGGCCCAAAAAAACTGTCAAAGACTACAGCCACCCAAGCTACGGGCTGTTCTCTCTGCTACCGTACGTCAATACTTCCTGTATATAGCCATGCTATTTTTACTTGTTATTTGTATTTATTATTCACTGTGTATGTATTCCTTGTGTCATTATTTCATATTTTTAAATGTTATTTTACCTTAACTTTATTTTATCTTTAACTCTGCATTGTTGGACCCTTTGTTGGACCCGTAAGTAAGCATTTCACACCTGTTGCCTACGAAGCATGTGACAAATAAAATGTGATTTGATTTGAATGTTCTTTACTTTGCGCCAGCTGTATTACTGTACATTAGTTCATAATCAGACACACTCCAGTGCCTACAGTATGTGTGTTTCTTAATCCACAGCTGATTGCTCTCTCGGTATGCTTTAGTTTCCACATGGTGTAAAGCAACATATCTAGGGTTGCAAAGCTACTGGTAATTTACCAAAGTTACCGGAGTCTTCAGTCATTTTGGTGATTTATACTCGAATAACTTATTAAAATGTATTCATTCATATATAGTATTCATTATTTATATCTGTGTCCATTTTGTCTATGAGTTTCTAATGGATAGACCTTATGATTCAAGAGAAAATAGCCAAATTAATGAAAAAAGCATATAATCAACAATGGCATTGTTTTCAACTATTGACAACTATTGACTTTTTTCACAACTGCCACCAGTTTGACGCCAAAACATTGACAGCAAATACATATTGACATAGTAAAAAAAAAACAAGTGTGTACATTTTTTTTTTTTAAGGATATTTCATGACGAAACCGTTATTAAACGCCAATGTTACTTTATAATGTTTTACAGCTTTGTCATTCTACTTTTTTTGTCATCTTAGTTAACTATTTCATATATTTTACATATGATAAGGCCAGAGATAATTACAGACACGTGATAATCTGAAATACCCTAAAGGGCTGCTAGATGTATTTTGATAAATTACATCAAATCTGGTAGTTTACTAGGAAACTTAGACAGTCTCCAGTAATAGATCCTGCCTTAGCAACCCTAACCATATCCCATTGCCTTAAAAGTTCTCCCCAATCCTAATTTAGACAATATTCATATTAATTGGCTTTTGACGTGACACATTTTATTCATGTATGATTTGCATAAATTTGCAGTGGAAATAGGGAATATGGACTACAATAGGAATGAAAATGATTTGATACACTGTTATTTCAGGTTTGAAAGGGGTTAGAATAGACTTCTGACACCTCAACCATGACATTGTTTGAAACTGTCTGTCTTCACCCGTATTATTTAGACTGTTCCTTTTGAAAAAGCTTCTAGTTCACTGTCAGACATCTGACTCAGGCACATACTGCATGGTACATCTCTTTTTCTCTGTCTCTCTCCTTATCTGTACATCACCCCTCCCTCTCTGTAGAATGGATACACACATTGAGCTCCAGATCTACTGCCCCATACTCCAGGCCAGGCTTTCAGTGCGGCCCTCCCCTATCCACAGTGCAGTCCTCTCAGGCTTTAGGTACAAGCTCTGAGGAAGAGCATCGATCTGCCGTCTGGATACCAGGGAGGCTACACACACAGCATCTATAGGACGGAGCCCAGACAAAACACACACCCATTGGATTATAAGCACTTTTGTCTCTGGATAACGTTGACGTGTAGCTTTTATGCTCCAGGGAGGCTGAGAAGGCAGAGTGATGTGTTACGTTTAGCTCTCCATCTGGCGCGCGCGTGTGTGTGTGGTGTGTGCGGTAAGCGCGCACCCCCCAGCAAGCCGGCCAGGCATGCTACAGTGTGCTCCCCATTGTTCCTGCCTGGAGATGAAAACCTGCTGGGTGTGAGATTGTGCTTTGGACAGCGTCTGGACCTACTGCCCCTCCTCCTCCATCCCTCATCCCTTCATCCCTCCTCTGTGCAGACATGGGCCTGCTAATTAAACTGCTCTTCATCCTGCTCCATGACTGGAATTATATATCTTCTATGGACTGTATACTGAATCTCAGACACACACATCATTGAGAGACTGGGGTTCTGTGTTGTTTTGCATTTGTGTGTATGTATGCGTGTGTATGTCTCTGTTTTATTGTTTAATGTATCAGATCTGAACCTAAAGGCCACCCTCCATATTCCCTGTCTCAGCTGTGATTTTAACTGAGGCACACTCAACAGCCTTCCTGCTCTGTAACGCTGGATGCTCATGTAAAGGACGTCACGCTGCTTGCTTAGCGAGTACCACCTTCCTCCTGATTCAGCCCATATCTGGCGTGAACTCAGGACCTGTGCCTTGCTAGCACACGTGACCGCCCTCCTGAAGCGTCTTACCAGTCAGCACCACATGAAAAGCTAGCCATTCACTGGCGCAAGTGGGGACACTTCAGGCTGAGGAGTATGTTTCACACATCCCCATGTGCTACACTCCGCTCTGGTTGACCATGTTCGTTCCCCGTCTCTCACGGTTCCAGGACTATACGCCCCTGTCATTCCTCCAAAGGTTTGGACAGTAGGACCTTTGGACACAGGGGGGGGAAGGGGGGTCTCTGGCTTTGAACAACCTGGTTCAGGGTGTTGGTCTCTGGGATAGGATTCAGGACTCTAGGCCCCTCTGGTCTCTCCCTATCAGGGTGTCTGTCTTGGGGTGGAAATCAGCCTTGTGACTTGGCCTCTCTCACTCTCCTACTGGCTCCTCTGCACCAGTATGAAGAGTCACCCATGCGTCCACTCGGGGCATCTCAGCATCGCTGTGTGTGGGGAGGCAGACCCCGGGCCAGCAGCCTGCGCTAGGCCCCTGAAGCGCCCCTGTACTGACCCCCTGCCCCCCTGTCTCGTCCCCCCAGAGGAGGCCTACCAGAAACTGGCCACCGAGACGTTGGAGGAGCTGGACTGGTGCCTGGACCAGCTGGAGACCCTGCAGACCAGACACTCAGTTGGCGAGATGGCCTCCAACAAGGTAACGACAAGAACCTTTCACTTATGTGTCATATTTAGTTTTATTTTATTTCGTTTTTGTTTAAAACAGGTGAGTAATTGGATGACCAATTGTCATTTGCAATTGAGATTGTTGGCTTCCCACATGGTTGGAACAACAACAACAATAACTATTTTCTCTCTCTTTCTCTGGCCTCTTCGTGCCTCTTCTCCAACAGTTGTATCTGTACTAATATTGGTATTAATTCATACATCTCTTTTGTATCAGTATCTGTAACTGTATCTAGCATTGTCATGCAGGGAGGGAGGTGTGCAGGGAGCATGCTCAGCTCAGCTCTCCAGCAAGGCCTTGACGTGCTGCATGCTGATCAGCTCTGGGCTCTGCTGAGAGACTGCCTGCCTGCCTGCTGATGTCACACTCTGTGATGTCACAATAGGGGGATGGGCATGAGATACAGGAGGGGCAGGCAGATAGACAAATGGATGGGACACAGTCAGACACAGATCTGGTAACACTACCAGATGGCAGTACAGCCACAGACAGACGGACGCACGCACGCATGCACAGGCTCTACTCTGTAGCATTGTCACTCTGTAGCATTGTCGCACACAGCTATCCCTGGTTTCCATAGCAACACACACAGGCCTGGTTGGCTTGCCGTCTCACTCCAGCACACAGTAATGGTGCTCCAATACACACACACAACCATCAACCTACAACATGGCATTTCATGACTATAACATCAAAATGAAGTATTTCATTCCGTAAATACAGAACAGTAGTATTGGATACCAGAATAGCAGTATCAGTCATATATATTTGTGTTATTTTGTGCTATTCGTATATTGTGCTATACTCTGCACAGGAAGGCTTATAATGATGGCTGGAATGGAGTGAATATAATGGTATCAAACACATGGAAACAAGGTGTTTGATGTGTTTTGATACCATTCCATGAACTCTGTTCCAGTCATTACTATGAGCACATCCTCCCCAATTAAGGTGCCCCCACCCTCCGGTGATACACAGAGTGTACAAAACATTAAGAACAATCTTTCCATGACATAGACTGACCAGGTGAATCCAGGTGAAAGCTATGATCCCTTATTGATGTCACCTGTTAAATCCACTTCAATCAGTGCAGATGAAGGGGAGGAGACAGGTTAAAGAAGGATTTTTAAGCCTTGCGACAGTTGAGGCATGGATTGTGTGTGTGTTCCATTCAGTGGGTAAATGGGCAAGACAAAAGATTTAAGTGCCTTTGAACAGAGTATGGTACTAGGTGCCAGGTGCACTGGTTTAAATGTGTCAAGAACATCAACGCTGCTGAGTTTTTCACGCTCAACAGTTTCCCGTGGTGTGTATCAAGAATGGTCCACCACCCAATGGACATCCAGCCAACTTGACACTGTGGGAAGCATTGGAGTCAGCAAGCATGCCTGTGAAACGCTTTTGACACCTTGTAGAGTCCAGGTCCTGACGAATTGAAGCTGTTCTGAAGACAAAAAGGGATGCTGCTCAATATTAGGAACATGTTCCTAATGTTTTGTACACTCAGTATGGCTATAAAGGGTTAGCAGGTTGCATCGTGTGCATTATAAAGGACTTAAGTAGAACTTGGAGTACAGGCTGGGGGTTCATAAGAGCTAGCTGGTGTAATTGCATGTACTGTATGCAATGGTGACATCACAGTTATTTTTACACAGGAGTGATGTCATTCCATAGAGAATGTTTGTTTTGGACTGATGCCCAACTGAGCATTCTACTCGATGCATCGTCATGACGATTTAATCAAAAGTGTATTACAACGGCTTGGAAATACAGTACCGTTCTATAGGAGGAAAATAATTAGTAGGAAAACCTTGTATCATTTTGATGTCGGCAGATTGACTTTAGACGCAGTATAACCTTCGCTAGTTAGCTAAGATTGAGCGGAGGACACAAGATTTTAGATAGCTAATGTTAGCATTTCTAGCTATTTTTGATTATCTTTCCTAGCTAAAGACAACATTGCCATCTGTCTAAAGTAAATTTGACGACATGATAATGCAGGAAAAGTTGTGTCCTACTAAATATTTGACCAGTTTAGCAATGTCATCGTATTTCCAGGCACCATAGTATAATTTAGAACAACAGTTGTTAGCCTCCTTCCAGAATGAATGGGCTTTTCACGACTTTAGGGCATCACTATTGCACAGCCGGTAGAGTGCGACTTGAGAAGGTTCACGAGGTGATGGATGTGCAACCTATTAATGAAATTACTAGAGAGGCTATGTCATAAACGCTCAGAGTTCTAAACGGGGATCAAAATGGTGGGCATATTGGTCAGGGGGAAATCCAAACTATTCTAATTGGAATGAATGGCAAGAAGCATAATCCAGATTTTACTTATGAAGGAAAATAAAAGTAAGGCATGTAATATATAAGAAATTGTATAACAGAATTATTACCAACCCAAAATCTTGTCATATAATTAGAAATACACAGGTTTTATACACATTTTCTGTATATATAGCCCCTAAAATATATGTAACTTTCCAAGGATACAAAATTGTTGTATCCTTGGAAAGCTGTACTATTGGTTAGTACTATTAGTACTATTAGTACTATTATATGATACAATATCAGTACTTGTTGCATTTCCAACTTGTCTATCATCAACTGATCTGAGCCAGTGTATGTCTGTGGATTGACTGCATTGTTTGAATGGAATGTTGGCATATTGGCAGTTAATTAGAAAAATGTATAGAATATTCCTTTAAAACTGGTTAGCTAGCTAACAAACATACACCACTGTTCAAAATTTGGGGTCACTTAGAAATGTCCTTGTTTTTGAAAGAAAAGCAAATTTTTTGTCCATTAAAATAACATAAAATTTATCAGAAATACAGTGTAGATATTGTTAATGTTGTAAATAACTTGTTGCTGGAAACGGCAGATTTTTTATGGAATATCTACATAGGTGTACAGAGGCCCATTATCAGCAACCATTACTCCTGTGTTTCAATGGCACGTTGTGTTAGCTAATCCAAGTTTATCATTTTAAAAGGCTAATTGATCATTAGAAAACCCTTTTGCAATTATGTTAGCACAGCTGAAAACTGTTGTTCTGATTAAAGAAGCAATAAAACAGGCCTTCTTAGGACTAGTTGTGTATCTGGAGCATCAGCATTTGTGGGTTTGATTACAGGCTCAAAATGGCCAGAAACAAAGACTTTTCTTCTGAAACTCATCAGTCTATTCTTGTTCTGAGAAATTAAGGCTATTCCATGCGAGAAATTGCCAAGAAACTGAAGATCTAGTACAACGCTGTGTACTACTCCCTTCACAAAACAGAGCAAACCGTCTATAACCAGAATAGAAATAGGAGTGGGAGGCCCCGGTGCACAACTGAGTGTCTAGTTTGAGAAACAGACTCCTCACAAGTCCTTAACTGGCAGCTTCATTAAATAGTACCCACAAAACACCAGTCTCAACATCAACAGTGAAGAGGAGAGTCCGGGATGCTGGCCTTCTAGGCAGAGTTGCAAAGAAAAAGCCATATCTCAGACTGGCCAATAAAAATAAAATATTAAGATGGGCAAAAGAACACTGAACAGAGGAACTCTGCCTTGAAGGCCAGCATCCCGGTGTCGCCTCTTCACTGTTGACGTTGAGACTGGTGTCGTTGAGACTGGTGATGTTGAGACTGATCAATTAGCCTTTTAAAATGATAAACTTTGATTAGCTAACACAATGTGCCATTGGAAAGCAAGAGTGATGGTTGCTGATAATGGGCCTCTGAACGCCTATGTAGATATTCCATAAAAAATCTGCCGTTTCCAGCTACAATACTCATTTACAACATTAACAAGGTCTACACTGTATTTCTGATACATTTTATGTTATTTTAATGGACAAAAAATTTGCTTTTCTTTCAAAAACAAGGACATTTCTAAGTGACCCCAAACTTTTGAACGGTAGTGTACATTTGCTGATCATTTCTTCAAATACATTATTTTACACAATATCTTATCACAGCACTGGCAAACCATGGTTGACCAACTCCCTGACCAAAATGGCTGACATTTGTCCCATTAAAAGAAGGTTAAAGTCCATTCTATTATTCTAATTCCTAATTCTATGTTTCATTCACTGGCAGTGTTGGGGAGAAGTGAACTACATGTAGTTGAACTAGTTGTTACAAGGTTAAAATAGATACAACTCAAAGCTTAACAGTTTAGGCATTCATTCTGAGGTGTTTATTTTTGCATTTTTTGTATTTTTTTATTTCACCTTTATTTAACCAGGTAGGCTAGTTGAGAACAAGTTCTCATTTGCAACTGCGACCTGGCCAAGATAAAGCATAGCAGTGTGAACAGACATCACAGAGTTACACATGGAGTAAACAATTAACAAGTCAATAACACAGTAGAAAGAAAAGTGGGAGTCTATATACATTGTGTGCAAAAGGCATGAGGAGTTGGCGAATATTTACAATTTTGCAGATTAATAACACTGGAGTGATAAATGATCAGATGGTCATGTACAGGTAGAGATATTATGGGGATGAGGTAGGTAAAAATGGGTGGGCTATTTACCGATAGACTATGTACAGCTGCAGCGATCGGTTAACTGCTCAGATAGCAGATGTTTGAAGTTGGTGAGGGAGATAAAAGTCTCCAACTTCAGCGATTTTTGCAATTCGTTCCAGTCACAGGCAGCAGAGAACTGGAACGAAAGGCGGCCAAATGAGGTGTTGGCTTTAGGGATGATCAGTGAGATACACCTGCTGGAGCGCGTGCTACGGATGGGTGTTGCCATCGTGACCAGTGAACTGAGATAAGGCGGAGCTTTACCTTGCATGGACTTGTAGATGACCTGGAGCCAGTGGGTCTGTCGACGAATATGTAGCGAGGGCCAGCCGACTAGAGCATACAAGTCGCAGTGGTGGGTGGTATAAGGTGCTTTAGTGACAAAACGGATGGCACTGTGATAAACTGCATCCAGTTTGCTGAGTAGAGTGTTGGAAGCAATTTTGTAGATGACATCGCCGAAGTCGAGGATTGGTAGGATAGTCAGTTTTACTAGGGTAAGTTTGGCGGCGTGAGTGAAGGAGGCTTTGTTGCGGAATAGAAAGCCGACTCGATATGATTTTCGATTGGAGATGTTTGATATGAGTCTGGAAGGAGAGTTTACAGTCTAGCCAGACACCTAGGTACTTATAGATGTCCACATATTCAAGGTCGGAACCATCCAGGGTTAAGGGTTAAGGTTAGGGCTTTTTATTTATTTATTTAATTTAACCTCTATTTAAATAGGCAAGTCAATTAAGAACAAATTGTTATTTACAGTGACAGCATACCCCGAGCTATAGTTTTGGGAAGACTTAAAACAAAATGTTCATCGTATTCTCACGGCTTGCTAGAGCATTGTGAACTGCCATGGCGCAGTGGTTTAAGGAGTGCACTCTGACTCCAAGCCCCACGAAAAAGGCATATACTGTATCAATGTTCTCATCACCTTTTCAAACGTCTGAAATCGCTGTCTATTTCTAGGGTGCACCTTGTCTTTTTCAGCCACCTATTTGATTATGTCAGACTCACATGTCATTATTGTCCCTGATCTACCCTGAGATTGTAGAAAGACATATTGGTTATTGATAGCAAAGGGCATGTTGTATTAATAATGGACATATGTCATTATGTGGAATCATGTGTAAACTGTGTGTGTGTTTGTTGTACATGTTGTTAGCTTTTACATGCACACAAAAAAGTGAGAAAACAAACAATAGCTCTAGATATGAGATCCATTTGATTGGGTCTGTATTCCATAGGGAATTCCTATTTTGGGTCCCACTTCAAATTACATACAAGTCTCAGCTAAACATGGTGTGATTTCTACCCAAAGGTGTGTGTTCACACCTCTTCGCTGAGCTATCAATAGCATATCGGCTAGCTAGCTGACCGTGTGTGTGTGTGTGTGTGCGCATGTGTGTGCACACGCATTTGTACGTGCGTGGGTGTTTTGTGGGCCTGTGACGGCCTGTTCTTAGTCTCTTGGACCCAGGCAGAGGCGCTATATCTCTCTCAATGGGTGACCAGCAGTCTCATCTGTTCCAGCAGCTGAAACTACCCACATTCCATTCTGGGCACCTTTGGGGACACAAGGTGTAAAGTAATCTGAGACACGACAGTACCCTCACACTGATATAGTGGCTCTGTCTGTCTAACATCTACTGAGGCTATTTTGGTTGTTCCAAAGCTTTACTTCATTGTTTTAGGTAGGAAACTAATAGTGTACTAGTCTAAGTCTTCCCCACCAGTCTAGTTTGCCATTCTAAATACTTTGAGGTGGCATGTTAATTTAAGCAAAACTATATCCTGCTCACTTTTCCTCTGTTAATGATTTGAATGTGTTCTGACTACCATCCATCCATACTCCATCCAAACTGCTTCAGATGTACACATACAGTGGTGCTGTACCCATCCCCAGTTCAGAGAAAGCTCGCCATACAACTCTGGACCATGGGTTGTGTCCCAAATGGGACCATATTCCCTATATAGTGCACTTCTTTTGACCAAAGGACAAAGCCATGGTCTCATAGTCAAACAAATGGAATCCAGCTTCAGGTATGACCCTTAGTGAAGTGGCATACACTATTCTCTATGCTGTACTAACTGTTCCAGACAGTCCAGTGATGCTCATGACTTGTGAAAGTTTAACAGGATTTAAACGTGTGGTTTTCTCCCAGGAAATTTGCCTGAATTATTTTCAGTGTGAATATTGCATGACCAAGATGAGACAATCTCCGCTTCCAGCAAATGTCTCACAGATTACCTCAGCTAGATGACACACACACAGCACAAGCAAACAGTATGTCCCCATCCCGCTGTACTGCACGATTTTCTTTTAAATATGGGGAAAAAAGCTCCTCAGAGGACTAACTTCCAACCTCGACCTCAACCAATTACACAGAAGGATGAGCTCACTCTGCTCCTGTCCAGCCAATTAGCTGTGGTGATGAGCTCACTGTTTTCCCTTTCCGCTCCCTGATAGGCTGTGTGTGTGGATGAGGGCAGCAGCCGTGTGTGTGATAGACAGGCAGAAGCAGCCTTATTTACAAACCATTGACAGGAGACCTTCTCGCTCCACGAGCACCAGCAGCATCCAAGCATCCTCCTCTCACTTCATCTATTATTCACACACCCCAGCTGTGTGTGTGTGTGTGTGTGTGTGTGTGTGTGTGTGTGTGTGTGTGTGTGTGTGTGTGTGTGTGTGTGTGTGTGTGTGTGTGTGTGTGTGTGTGTGTGTGTGTGTGTGTGTGTGTGTGTGTGTGTGTGTGTGTGTGTGTGTGTGTGTGTGTGTGTGTGTGAGAGAGAGAGAGAGAGGATGCTCTCATCAGAGCCCCGGGCACCTACACTCTGTCCCCTGCTACCCCAGAGTGCAGTGCCCCAGTCAGGATCCTGGACTATTGCTTTCCCAATAGGGAGGAACGGAGCAGATATGACGGACTGTGTTCAGTGGATGGACCTGCTGTACACCTCAAAGCTCCTCTTATTCATGGACTCTGTGCTCTTGCTGTATTGAGCTGCTTTTGCTGGTGGTCTTTCTCGCCTGTTTTTCTGTGCTGTAGCTGGCTCTAGTCTGCCTGTTCTCTTTATATTTGGACCACATATTTTGTTTTTTCAAAATGCCTGAGGCCAACTACCTGCTCTCTGTGTCCTGGGGATATATCAAGGTAAGATGTGAGGTGGATTTTATTATTCTAATACTATTAATATATTGTTTTCTGAAAAAGCAGCCATCATTCCTCTGATGAGGTGAGAATGATGTCATTACCAGACAAAGGAAAAGCAGGCTTGTCCCTGACATCCACTTGAACTTTGTTTATTTGAGCTGTAAATAGAGAGACAAAGGTGTTATGTGACATAATCCATCTGTACTTCTGGCATTATAAATAAATGTTAGTGTGGCTGGGTGTGTCGTCTGCAGCTCCCCCCAGTTGGTGTGATAATGGTGTTGCTCTCACTGCCGGCTACAGATGTCTCTATGGAACAGTATGTCCACATGACTTATAGCTTATAGCTTACAGGGACTAGTTTTGGTATGAAATGCAGGAAAAGGGATTTGCTGTGTGGGAAAGGGTGGCATTGAGTGCATTGGTGAATATCAAAGGCATGTATCAACGGCAGTCACTTTCTAGAACAAAGATTATTTTGCTTTGGGTACCAAAATAATTGCAGCGACTCAATTGTAAGGAAGGGAAGATTCAAGCTTCATCAACATGTCCAGCGATACAGAGATGTTCAGCACTTTGTTCCACACTCATATACACAGTGTATGTCTGTTTGATCATTGGATAAGGTCGCTTGAAGGTGTTGAGTTCAAATCCCCTAGTTTGGCCAGGCTAACGCGGGGTCAACAATTGCCAGGTTTAGAATTAAATGTAAATGTTGTCAGCACTACAGTTGAGGACAGCAGACACCTAGGGCTGGAAAATTGCCAGGGACCTCACGATACGATATTCTCATGATTCTCACGATTTTACTATGATTTTGACGTTCAAAACAAATTGCTGTCAATACCTGCTGCAGAGAGACAATAGAGAGCATGAGAAAACAAGTTCTGATCAGTCAGGGAAGTAATAGTGCTAAAAACATGTTGGCTCACTATTTTAAAAGAATATGGAGAACCAGTTATAGGATGAAAGATATCGGAGTTTTGGTGCAGGTACAGCCGACTAGCGCTAGCTAACGCTACCTACAGTAGCCCAAAAAAATTAGATTTTTATTCATCAATATTTGGAGATAAATATCTATAAAATATTGTCCCAAAATAATATTGTAGTATCATATTGTAATAGTAGACACTCTTAGAAATATCACTATAGGTTATTGGGCTTTATCTACTTGCGATGGGATATTGTAGCTAAATCTAATTTACAAATTATAGCCTATATATATGTGTGAAACTAGATACATATAACTAGGTATAGCTGCGGGAAGGTGTGATAAAATGTATTATTTTACGGAACTGCTTCGCAGCGCTCGCTGAAGCCTTCAGCCTGGTTTCGCAATCACTGTTTTTTAAGAGTTCAGCTACAGATTCCTCTGAATGTCCTCCAAATCGAAGGCCAAAGCTAAATTTGGGTCTGCCATTCCAGAGGGCGAGACTGAGGGAGAGTGGGAGCAAAGGATAGGGAGAATGAAAATGGGTGACAGAGAATTGGGTTACTGATTACATCAGAACTGTTGCTAGCAGGGGGGTGCAGCAGGTATCTCACCTGATCTGTACTCCCTTCAACCTCTCAACTGTGTGTGTGTGTGTGTGTGTGTGTGTGTGTGTGTGTGTGTGTGTGTGTGTGTGTGTGTGTGTGTGTGTGTGTGTGTGTGTGTGTGTGTGTGTGTGGAGGGAGCATGCTGTAATAGTACTGATTAAAGTGTGGTGTCTCACAGATTAAAGTGTGGTGTCTCACAGTGTCTGCTGTTTCCCTTGTAAAAGACTCTCCTACCTTTAGAACTTACTTTAGCTGGGGCCTCCCGAGTGGCGCAGTGGTCTAAGGCACTGCATCACAGTGCTAGAGGCATTACTACAGACCTGGGTTCATTCCCAGGCTGTACCACTTTGGGAGTCCCAAAGGACAGTGCACAATTGGCCCAGTGTCGTCTGGGTTAGGGGAGGGTTTTGCAGGTGGGGCTTTAACTTGGCTCATCTAGCGACTCCATGTGGTGGGCCGGATGCCTGCAGGCTGACCCCGGTCCCCAGTTGAACAGTGTTTCCTCTGACACGTTGGTGCTTCTCAATTAAGCTGGCGGGTCATTTTTCGAAGCCTGGGGAGTTGCAGTGATGAGACAAGAACGGGGTGTAAAATAATCATAAAAAATATATATAAAATATGACTTTGGCCATAAAATGGCAGATATGGCCATACAGAATCCGTCAATTTGTGCTTCAGGATTCCACCAAGTTAAAACTTAAATAATTCAAAATCATGGTTGACACATCCAGTGTAGAATGTAACTCCATATTTTTCCCCTGGTACGCTGCACACTGTAACCCCTTCTCTCTGTGTCTGTATGTCTGTGTGTGTGTGTGTGTGTGTGTGTGTTGTGTTGCAGTTCAAGAGAATGTTGAACAGGGAGCTCAGCCACCTGTCTGAGATGAGTCGCTCAGGGAACCAGGTGTCAGAGTTCATCTCCAGCACCTTCCTGGGTGAGTTACCACTGGGCTCCTCCCTGCTCATTCTGGACCCTGTAGAGAGACCAGAGCTGTGTCCCAAATGGCACCCTATTGGATATCTCACTCACTGTCTCTTATTCTATGTGTTTGACACAGACAAGCAGCACGAGGTGGAGATGCCGACTCCCCAGACACAGAAGGAGAAGGAAGACAAGAAGAATAGACCCATGTCTGAGATCAGTGGAGTGAAGAAACTGCAGCACAGCTCCAGCCTCACCAACTCTAACATACCCCGCTTCGGAGTCAAGAGCGAGACAGAGGACGAACTGGCTAAGGTGGGCAGCAGTGGGAGAGAGGGTTAGGAAAGGGAGGGCGAGGAGACATGAAGAGACAGGGTGAGGGAGAAAGAGGGATAGAGGGTGATATAGGGGAGAGGGTTGTAGGGAAAGATCTAGAGAGGAGGGATAGAGAAAGGAGGAGAAGACCAAGAGAGTGAGGCTCTAAAACGACTGTAATAGTGTAAGAATGGTTGTTTTCCCTTTGCAGGAGCTGGAGGATGTAAATAAATGGGGCCTTAACGTTTTCAAAGTCACTCAGTTCTCTGGGAACAGGCCCCTGACCGTCATGATGCACACTATATTCCAGGTATAGATAAGTTCAATTTGATCTGCTTTATTTTTGTTGACTAACATGACTTGTATCCACAGTCTATTACAATACAATATTATGTTTTTGTTTTGTTTTTCTTATAGGAAAGAGACTTGTTAAAAACTTTTAAAATTCCACTCGACACTTTTATAACCTACCTGATGACCTTAGAAGACCATTACCATGGCGATGTGGCCTACCACAACAACATCCATGCTGCTGATGTCACCCAGTCCACTCACGTGCTGCTATCCACCCCCGCTCTAGAGGTTGGACCCCTCAATCAATCAGTCAATTCATCAATAATACTGCATTTGTATTTGTACAAAACCTAGACCCACAAAAATATACTTCAGCTTTAATTTGTCAGGATTGTAACTGACAGATTTCTGATTTGCTGTTATTTGGTTGAATGGCTGGTGTGACCCTGTACTGTCCTCTCTGCTGTTCCCAGGCTGTGTTCACAGACCTGGAGATCCTAGCTGCCATATTTGCCAGTGCTATTCATGACGTGGACCACCCTGGAGTCTCCAACCAGTTCCTCATCAACACCAGTGAGTCTAAATACAGACCTGACTTAACAGTTATGTCACTGACTTACACAAGGCATGATGGATGCCCTCTGTCTCTCCCCCGCATTTGAGATTAACACTCCATTTCAAGCACACAGGTTACTAAACAACCCTACTGAGAGATTCAAACCACCCATGTGCTCACACACACAAACACACACCTCCTCCTCCGTTGTGCCATGTGGTGTCTCCCTGAAGTCCAGAGGGGGATGCCCTGCAGCGAAGGCAGTAGGAGTCGTCAGTCAGGAAACACTAGAATGAGCCTCGGTCAGCCAGAACACCAGATCTGTTTAAAGTGAATATTTATGTTAAAGCTATAAGGACCTCAACAACACCTCTTCATTGAACATGTCAAACATCTGAGTCAGTGTATGTGTGTTTGTCCCCCAGACTCGGAGCTGGCCCTCATGTACAATGACTCGTCAGTGCTGGAGAACCACCACCTGGCTGTGGGCTTCAAACTGCTTCAGGAAGAGAACTGTGACATCTTCCAGAACCTGACCAAAAAACAACGACAATCACTGCGCAAGATGGTCATCGACATCGTTAGTGACTGGATAGTAATCAGTAACCAATAGCAATATGAACATCTCTGAAATAGTGTTCACATCAGCTTAAAAAATGTCCATGATTATACTTGAGTGCTACTGTTTACTTCTTCTATGTTATCAGATGTTACCAAACTCTCCATTAATATAGAAGATGTGTTATATTGGTTTGTCCCTGGCAGTATTGTGACAGCCTGTGTTGTGTCTCTGGTGGTTCCCAGGTCCTAGCGACTGACATGTCCAAGCACATGAACCTCCTGGCTGACCTGAAGACCATGGTGGAGACCAAGAAGGTGACCAGCTCTGGAGTTCTACTCCTGGACAACTACTCTGACAGGATCCAAGTTTTGCAGAACATGGTGCACTGTGCAGACCTGAGTAACCCCACCAAGCCCCTGCAGCTGTACCGCCAGTGGACCGACCGCATCATGGAAGAGTTCTTCACACAGGGGGACAGGGAGAGGGAGAGAGGCATGGAGATCAGCCCTATGTGTGACAAACACAACGCCTCTGTCCAGAAGAGCCAGGTACCCCCAACAAATCAGACGTGCAAGAACTGAAACACTCACTCTGCTTTGAAACAAACCACACCAAAACACTCATACAACCCCAAACAACATGCACACACCAAACACACGCACACACACAAATCCTTTCTATTGTTTTTCACTAACCCTAACCCTCTCTGTCCTCTCTCCAGGTGGGCTTTATTGACTACATCGTCCACCCTCTATGGGAGACATGGGCAGACCTGGTCCACCCTGACGCTCAGGACATCCTGGACACTCTGGAGGACAACAGGGAGTGGTACCAGAGCACCATCCCCCAGAGCCCTTCACCCACCCTGGACGAGCCTGAGGACGGCAGCCGTCCCCCTGGAGGGGACAAGTTCC
The DNA here is from genome assembly GCF_002021735.2 of Oncorhynchus kisutch. Lineage (NCBI taxonomy): Eukaryota > Metazoa > Chordata > Actinopteri > Salmoniformes > Salmonidae > Oncorhynchus > Oncorhynchus kisutch. The sequence goes on along the minus strand of NC_034176.2, from coordinate 20,120,997 downwards.
AGTTTGAACTCACCCTGGAGGAGGACGGGGAATCAGACACGGAGAAGGACAGTGGCAGCCAACCCGAGGAAGAGGATGAAGAAGAGGAGAACAGTTGTAGTGACTCAAAAACACTCTGTACGCAGGACTCAGAGTCGACAGAGATACTACTGGACGAACAGGTGGGGGAGGAGGAGGAAGAGGAAGTGGAGGGAGAGTCCTCTTCATCACAACCTTGTGTAGTGGAGGAGGAAGAGGAGGGGGAGGAAGGGGAAGAGAAGGGCGAGGAGAAACCAGCCAATACATAGCAGTGTATGCACTGCAACTAAACTTTTCTTCTTAGTAACCAGAGATGATTATTTCTAGAATATTTTGGGGGATTTATGGACTATGTCTATTATTTTTTTAAATATATTTATGTTTAGGGTTCCAAAGCGCACGCTGTTCACCCCTTGGCCACTCCTCCCTCCTCATCCTTGGTCAGCTTCTCAGACACACCCATTGGTACTTCTACAACTTTTTTGCACTCAGGAAAACTCTTTTCCATTCCCGTTTGTACCGGAGTAGTCTGTGTGTTATTTCACTTCAAAACCTAGTCCTAGTGTGTTGAAGTTACATTAAGGATTATGATTAGAGTTTAGAGTGTGTTTCATGCTGTTCATATACAGTATATCTCTACTCCTTTCAGCCTTGGCTGACCAATGGCGGTGTTTCTGTGTGTTATTAAGTGCCCATTCTTCAGAAGTCACTATAGTGTCTGTTTTTCTTAGTTGTTTGTATTTATCAGCAAAGCAACACGCTACGTTGTTGTGTGGTCTGGATGAATGAAATCCCAACAGGACACGTCACGATGGAGAGAGGCGCTGCAGCACATTGAGAGAAAAATGCATTGTGGGAATTTATCAAGACACTTTTCTGAAGTTGAAGTCTTCCTTGAAAACCTGACTAAAAAGGCTAAGATCTTACAGCTCTAATGCTCGGTTTAACCTCGATAGAGTTTTTGTATCGTACCATACATAACATGGAGATCTATTGTAGATTCTACTTTTGTTAACCAAGAAAAAAAAAGTGACTTTTGAAAACATTTGAAAGGCACTTGAAAACTGTTGATGAGAAATGCCTCATCTGCCACTGCTTTTCTGTGTGTAAAGGGTAACTTTTTATTGTTTTGGGGGAGTATTGGGGAGTATTCTCAGACTTCAAGCCCTTGCCCCTACCCTCTGCGCAGTAGATCTGAGAGGATTGGATAGATATTAGCGGATCCAATCCTCTCAGATCTACAGGAGTGCCTAAAGGGTAGGTGCTAGGGCTTGATTTGGGATTGCACGTTTATCAAAAAGCATTTACACTATTACTCCCATACCACTGTCCCCATGTTCGGTTGTCATAATCGTGCAACAATCATTTCAAGGATTGTTTTCCCTGAAGAAAAACATGACACATGTTGACACATACTTGACTTTACGTTGAATGAAATCATTTTGTCTGACTGACCAGAAAGAATCCTTGAAGTTCTACTTATTGTTGCCTGCAGTAAATATGAGCGCATGTCATCTTACAATGCAATGCTTGTTAGAAGCATTGGAGTGCTGCATTGGAGTGCTGCATTGGAGTGCTGCATTGAAGTGCTGCATTGAACTACTGCATTGGACTGCTGCATTGGACTGCTGCATTGGACTGCTGCATTGGACTGCTGCATTGGACTGCTGCATTGGACTGCTGCATTGGAGTGCTGCAAGTGTACAGAGGTGATGTCACCACACTCTGCTGTACTGTGGAAGTCTATGGGGGGTTTGATACCTATAGCAATGTTATAATAGAATTTTGGTAATTTGGCGGGTTGCGACACTTTTTGTGCTACGCACATGGTGACCTTATTTCCTATTACTTGTCAATCATGTCTCCATTTCCTGATTGTGGTGTAGGGAGGTGGTCAATTCGATTTCATATTCGGGACGCAATTTATTGAATAATAGTTCAATAATAATTAATAATTAATAAACACAGAGATTAATCTTTCAAATCCCTCAGATAAAGTAATAGCTTTGTGAGATGTCTGAAATATGTAGTGACAGTCATTATTACAGCAACATTTGTGAGTGCTAATAAGAAACAAATCAATTCCGGTTCAATAATTGAAAGTTCCTCATTGAAAATAAATAGCTCTTTTCAAGTCTTGAATAGGAATTTCAATTAATATCCTGAATTTACTGCAAATAGAATTGTCCACAGCCCTTACTGCAGGTCAGTAATATTTTCCAATGCACTTCATGGTTGATGTTTTCACACATTAGCGGTCACAGCCATTCTGATTCCCATGTAAAATAGCCTTTTGAGTGACTAAGATATCACTCATAATATTTGGGGGGGATAGAAATGTTCAACAACAAACAAATAACTACCAGGAAGTTTTAAGGCGAGGAGCTAATATTCATGAGCTTGCCTTGATTGACAGCTCTTAGAAAGGCCTCTGTCATGAAACTTGAATGCAGTGAGCAGTGTTGCAGTAAAATCATCTCAAGCAGATTTGGTGAAACACAAGCAACTCAAACAACATTGAAATTGCATCAATGATGTACATATTTTAATCTCCCATTCGGCATGTCTCTTGTGATGCGGTTCACAGCAGCACTGACAGATGTGTTGACATGAGAACTGCGTCATAGTTTTGTTCGACCCTCCCCCCTTTTGTTCCATGCTGTCTGAAGACCTAGCTAGCCACTAGCTAACACCAGACACAGATGAAGACCTAGCTAGCCACTAGCTAACACCAGACACAGATGAAGACCTAGCTAGCCACTAGCTAACACCAGACACAGTTGCAAGGGGAGACATATAAGTATCTTTGCCATAGATGAATAGTGTAGACTTTTAATTATATTTGCTGATACCCTACAGTCTAAATTTGGCAACAGTAGAGTAGCTATATAAACCAAACCCCTCAGCAAACACTATTTCTAAAATGTTGGTAACAAGGCGGTACTTATTTAAATTAGGTAAGAGAATATCATGTTACCGTTGGTGTGTTAAAATTAGAGTTAGGGTGATGTCACCCTATCCCTTTAATAATCCTGAATCCAAGTGTTTGACATGGGGGAGGGGACCCAAACTTTTTCAATGTAGAAGCAACAGTCATTTTTCATACTTCTGATCATTGTATTTTGATTTGGTTTCATCCAAATATCATCCAGTTTGATTTAAAACATAATTTTGACTGTTCATGACCCTCTGTCATTGTCCTCACACTAACCTTGGATTTGTTTGTTTTGACCAAGAACACAAGACAATCAGCTCCATGGTGCAGTGGTCTCATAAGAAGACAAGTTGGCTATAGATAATGCCTTGATGTTTTCATATCTCACTACTTCACTTTTTTAAAATTTAAACTCGCCCAAACTCACGTGCTCATTGGGCTTGAACAAGACTCTTTACACTTCAGCCAAGAGACTTTCTTTTACACATTTCTATTGTTGTTGGTATTACAATTGATGCTATTATTTATTGATATATTTTTGTATTAGTTGTGTCTTTCTTGCCATATAAAGGCGGTACAGTCAAGCTCTCGCTGTAGCATAGACCGCTGTACAGGCTTTCCAGTTACTATACCCAAATAGGCTTTTTTTCTCTAAATATGTACATACAGTATAAAAAATTCAAGAATTGTTAGAGTGCTTATTTGAAAAGAAATGTGTAATTTGAAATGTTTTATTTCATTCTTATGTTCTTGTGCCAAGTTGTTTTTCTCCATCCTCACCCGATGACCTTACCATAATACCGCTTATCTGGTTGTATCTCTGTTTACAAACATATATTTATTGTGTTGTATATACTATAATTATTATTATTCTCATCATGATGCTGTTTGTTGTAAATGATTTACTCGTATCATCCCTTATGGTGATGGTGTGGCTGTATTACGTACCTCTTGTTGAGAGAATGTTTATTACACATGCTTATTCAGTGTAAAATGATCCATTGGTATTGGTTATCTGAGACGCTTGCTCAGAGCGAAGGAGGACAGGGGAAAGCCAAATAGTTTTTTAGAGGAAGCTGTTCCTTGGCCCATGGGCTGTGCCTTAAATTCAACATGCCATGTTTTAGTGTCTCTGTTATTTTTCTTCTCCTCGTTTGCTGCATTAGGTAGTCTTGTGGTTTGAGCTGACCTGACCCAGACAATGGCCTCGAGTTGTGAAAGGAATTCATGAAATAATGTTGCCTTTTTCCTTCACAGCCAAATCAGAAATATTATGTGAACATGGAAAAAACGGCAGCACGTGCTACACATTCTGTTGTCAAGTTTGAAAATGGAGGTCATGGCTGTGGAGTTCCAGGTCAACTCGGGCCAAGCTGGATCTATGGGGATCTGTGGGGACGGTGGATCCTATAGGGTTGTGAAGCACCAAGACGTAGAGACACATCCACGTGTTCAGTCACTGCTGCATTTATTTAGGCTGAAACACTCACGATGTGCTACTCAGCCATGCTTGGCAAGCACGTTCACTCATACCACATGCAATATCCAAAACCACTGTCATCTTTCTGCTTAAAGAGGAGAAGGCTAGTAATTATGGAGTGAGGTGGGGTGGGGGTAAGGGGGGGGTGTCATCCTAAAAACATGTCCTTCGATGGGGACTCTTATTTTGACACGCATACTGTAGATTCTAAACAGCCCTGGACCAATGGAAGCGGTGGGTTCTTTTCTCATTTTGTGTTCTTATGGGATGAAAGAAATACACAAACTGTAACACACAAACTGTAACTTCAAAAAGGTCTTCAGGACAATTATTTTTGGGTTATGTCTTTAGAATGCCAACTTGTCTGGAAGTTTCACAAGACAATATAAAGTTATTTTAATGGATTCCTTGTTAATTGCAGTCTATTGGATAGCACTGTAGATCATAAACTTTCAGTAAAAAAAAATAAAACTGAAGAAAAAATGTTTTTATATGCAACAGATGAAATAAAAGCATGGGTTGATTCTGCCTACCCGTTGGTCTGTGTCATTATATAGGAACTTGTACAGTTTATTTAGTAAAGATAAGCCTGTCTGTGATGATGATGATTCTAACAATCTTTAAGTGAAGTTGGCTTGGAGCAGAGATGATGACTGGTTAGTCATTATGACAGATTCAGAAATATACTGAACAAAAATATAAAGGCAACATGTAAAGTGTTGGTCCCATGTTTCATGAGCTGAAATAAAATATCCCAGAAATGTTCCTTATGCGCAAAAAGCTTATTTCTCTCAAATTTTGTGCACAAATTTGTTCACATCCCTGTTCGTGAGTATTTCTCCTTTGCCAAGATAATCCATCCACCTGACAAGTGTGGCATATCAAGAAGCTGATTCACCACCATTACACAGGTGCACCTTGTGCTGGGGGTAATAAAAGACCGCTCTAAAATGTGCAGTTTTGTCACAGAACACAATGCCACAGATGTCTCAAGTTTTGTGTGAGCTTGCAATTGGCATGCTGACTGCAGAAATGTCCACCAGAGCTGTTGCCAGAGAATTGAAAGTTAATTTCTCTACCATAAGCTGCCTCCAACGTCGTTTTAGATCATTTGGTAGTACGTCCAAACGGCCTTACAACCGCAGACCACGTGAATGGTTTAGTGTGGGTGAGCGGTTTGCCCCATGGTGGCGGTGGGGTTATGGTATGGGCAGGCATAAGCTACAGACAATGAACACAATTTCATTTTATTGATTGCAATTTGAATGCACAAAGATCCTGAGGCCGATTGTTGTGCCATTCATCCGCCGCAATCACCTTATGTTTCAGCATGATAATGCACAGCCCCATGCAACAAGGATCTGTACACAATTCCTTGAAGCTGATAATGTCCCAGTTCTTCCGTGGCCTGCATTATCACCAGACATGTCACCCATTGACCATGTTTGGGATGCTCTGGATTGACGTGAACAACAGTGTGTTCCAGTTCCTGCCAAAATCCAGCAACTTCGCAAAGCCTTTGAAGAGGAGTGGGACAACATTCCACAGGCCACAATCAACAGCCTGATCAACTCTATGCAAAGGAAATGCCGCACTACATGAGGCAAATGGTGGTCACACCAGATACCGACAGTTTAAAAAAAAAGACAGATTCCATTCATATGAGCAGTGACATTTTCTGTTTGCTCAGGGTATAAGTCACAGGCTGCAAGTGGCACCTTATTTGGGGAGGACGGGCTCATAGTAATCATTGGAACGGAATAAATATAATTGTATCAAACATGATTTCCATGTGTTTGATACCATTCCATTCACTCAATTCCAGCTGTTCTCCCCTCAGAAGCTTCCTGTGGTATATATAGGGTAAGCAGGGATCTGGAGAGTGCTACTGTATAATCAAAATACATGTCCATATGAACTTTTCAGACAAGCAGACCTTTGTTGGCTTAGTAGTGCCATCTTCTGTTTGCTCAGGGTATATATTGTGGTCGGCAGTGCAGCTGTAGAATGAATGCTTATTAAATGTTTACTATCCTTTTTAAAATGTTTTATCTACCTACCCAGGGACTACAACTACCTAGCTGGTTAAATCTGGCATATTTACAGAAATGTTGATCAATGTGCATTGAAAATGAAGGAGAGCCACACACTCTTAAGAACTCAGATGCAAAGATGTAACGTTTTTGCATCTGAGCTCTTAGTGTGCGGCTCTCCTTTTTTTCAACTGTTCCACTTCGCTAGCCAGCACCTTGCCTAATTAGGTGTGCGTTTCTTTTTCATAAAACTATTTTGTTGATATAGCCTCTAACATAATATCAAATCAAACATTTTATATTAACTGCAATACCACCTATATCATCTACAGACTGGGATGTCCACTGTGCACATGTCCACATCTCCAGGATCGTTTGGCTAAACATAAATACCCCATACATGTAGGTGACAAGGACTACCCCATGGCGAACCACTCACTACAAGTCCCTACACCAAAGCAATCCTACCTCAGCCTCAATTAGAAAAGCTGACCATCTTAAACAACTGAACCATAGGGAAAGCTTATTTTCAAAATTAAAAGAAGTTGAGAACAAGTTCTCATTTACAACTGCAACCTGGCCAAGATAAAGCAAAGTAGTGCGACAAAAACAACAACAAAGAGTTACACATGGAATAAACAAACGTACAGTCAATAACACAATAGAAAAAAATATATATTTACAGTGTGTGCAAATATAGTAAGATTAGGGAGGTAAGGCAATGAAAAGGCCGTAGTGGCGAAATAATTACAATTTAGCACTGGAGTGATAGATGTCCTGATGATGATGTGCAAGTATTGATACTGAGGTGCAAAAGAGAGAAAAAAATAACAATATGGGGATGAGGTAGTTGGGTGGACTATTTACAGATGGGCTGTGTACAGGTGCAGTGATTGGTAAGCTGCTCTGACAGCTGATGCTTATAGTTAGTGAGGGAGATGTGAGTCTCCAGCCTCAGTGACTTTTTCAATTCATTCCAGTCATTGGCAGCAGAGAACTGGAAGGAAAGGTGGCCAAATGAGGTGTCAGCTTTGGGGATGACCAGTGAAATATACCTGTTGGAGTGCGTGCTACGGGTGGGTGTTGCTATGGTGACCAGTGAGCTGAGATAAGGCGGGGCTTTACCTAGCAAAGACTTATAGATGACCTGGAGCCAGTGGGTCTGGCGACGGATATGTAGTGAGGGCCAGCCAACGAGAGCATACAGGTCACAGTGGTGGGTAGTATATGGGGCTTTAGTGACAAAACGGGTGGCACTGTGATAGACTACATCCAGTTTGCTGAGTAGAGTGTTGGGGGCTATTTAGTAAATTACATCGCCGAAGTCGAGGATTGGTAGGATAGTCAGTTTTACGAGGGTATGTTTGACAGCGTGAGTGAAAGAGGCAGACACCTAGACACCTAGGTATTTGTAGTTGTCCACATATTCTAAGTCGGAACCGTCCAGAGTAGTGATGCTGGATGGGCGGGCTGGTGCGGGCAGCAATCGATTGAAGAGCATGCATTTAGTTTTACTAGCATTTAAGAGCAGTTGGAGGCCATGGGAGGAGTGTTGTATGGCATTGAAGCTCACCTGGAGGTTCATTAACACAGTTTCCAAAGAAGGGCCAGATGTATACAGAATGGTGTCGTCTGCGTAGAGGTGGATCAGAGAATCACCAGCAGCAAGAGCGATATCATTGATATATACAGAGAAAAGAATTGAACATTGTGGCACCCCCATAGAGACTGCCAGAGGTCAAGACAACAGGCCCTCCATTTTGACACACTGAACTCTATCTGAGAAGTATTTGGTGACCCAAACAAGCCTGTCATTTGAGAAACCAAGGCTATTGAGTCTGCCGATAAGAATGCTGTGATTGACAGAGTCAAAAGCCTTGGACAGGTTGATGAAGACGGCTGCACAGTGCTGTCTTTATTGATGGCGGTTATGATATCGTTTAGGACCTTGAGCGTGGCTGAGGTGCACCCATGACCAGCTCGGAAACCAGATGGCATAGCGGAGAGGGTACGGTGGGATTCGAAATGGTCCATGATCTGTTTATTAACTTGGCTTTCGAAGACTTTAGAAAGGCAGGGCAGGATGGATATAGGTCTGTAACAGTTTGGGTCTAGAGAACATCTAGAGAACATCAGAACATCAGCTATCTGGATTTGGCTGAAGGAATTGTGGGGGGAGGGGGCTTGAGCAAGTTGCTGCGGGGGGTGCAGAGCAACAGCAACTGCCTAGCTTCTGATGGAGGTTCCAGTTATAAGGTATAAAAAAAAATAGCAGATCCGTACCACATTGGGCGAGGCATGTTGCAGGAAAGTATATTTAGTTTGTAGGTGGAAAGTGAGATTAAAATATGATTGAAAAAAATACGAAAAATAAATAAATATTTACAGACTATTAACATGGGACAAGACAAACACACGTCCAACTGCTACACCATCTTGGAATCTGGATTTACAAACTACAAGCCACTAAGTACACAGGGTTTAAAATCCCTAAAGGCGATGTCCACACATTTATTAGTATAATAAAAAAAATCCATCAAAATCTGTCAATTTAAACTAAAGATATGTTTTTTTTTGTTGCATTGATGCGTCTCAATTCACCGCATCTGCCAATGGAGGCCTTCCGCAACTACAGTGAAAGGTGTCTGAGCTATAGCGGAGTTTGTCAGACCATGAGACATCTACAGTGAAAGGTGTCTGAGCTATAGCGGAGTTTGTCAGACCATGAGACATCTACAGTGAAAGGTGTCTGAGCTATAGCGGTGTTTGTCAGACCATGAGACATCTACAGTGAAAGGTGTCTGAGCTATAGCGGTGTTTGTCAGACCATGAGACATCTACAGTGAAAGGTGTCTGAGCTATAGCGGTGTTTGTCAGACCATGAGACATCCTGAAAATCGGTCTTATCACGGAAACTATAAGGGCACAATGTGGAACCCAAATGCAGACACAGGAGGCAGATGGTTGAGCTCTGATATTAGCAAAAGGGGGAGGCAAAAGGCAGGTCGAGGACAAGCGAGCATTCATAAACCAGGTCAGATTCCAAACAGTACCAGGCGATAGGCAGGCTCGAGGTCAGGCAGGCGGGTTCGATGTCAGGACAGACAAGGGTCAAAACCAGGAGGGCTAGGGAAAAACAGAGACTGGGAAAGATGGGAGCTAGGAAAAACGCTGGTTGACTTGGCAAAACAAGACAAACTGGCACAGAGAGACATGAAACACAGGGATAAATACACCAGGGATAAATACACCAGGGATAAAAAGAGACACCTGGAGGTGGGTGGAGACAAGCACAAGGACAGGTGAAACAGATCAGGGCGTGACAGAAATGTCTGTGGTGTCCACAAGGTTTGGCCTACAAACTAATATGACCCCTCTATGGAACATGTACATGTTGGTTATTTTGCTCTAGGACGCCCACAAGCCTCGCAAGACTCATCTGAAGGTAGCCCTGTACCAGTTAAAAATGAATGGAAGTACTGTATTGGCTGTATAGATGTAGTTTAGTGCCAAAATGTTTTTAAAAAATGGGTTAAAAAAACCAGAAATAAAGATCCTGATCCTTCTTATGTCTCTCAGATATGTGACAAACACATAAATCAAACTTCCTTTTGGTTTATTTTTGACTATGTATGAATCTGTTATTCACTGCGTTTCTATGGGCTACTAGCAGTAAGGCCAATTTCAATGTTTCATCAAAAAAAATTGAAAAAAAACTAAAGGGGTCCTAAAATTGCAAATCAAATATCTAAATGATCTGTTGTATTACCATCTTAAAACAATTTCATATGTTAGTTTAGTTTAGACCCAGTGGGACTTAGCCCCCAATTACAGTGTTTACTCCTGAGTTACAGATTATACATATTGCAGCAAGCTAATAAAATGTGCAAACTGGGCAAGCTTGAAATGAAATGAAAATACAACATACTACCTTAATTATTATTCAGATATTGTCCCTTGTAGAACAACATTTTACCTCAGCAAAACTTAACTTCACTCAAAATATCATAACAATATCAATATTGTTGTAAGAATGATACTGTAATTTAGATTTTACGATGTCAGTGGAAAACAACTATATAGTTAGTTTCAAAATATATTTATTGTGATTGTGGAGGCCAGGTCATCTGATGCAGCACTCCATCACTCTCCTTCTTGGTCAAATAGCCCTTACACAGCCTGGAGGTGTGTTGGGTTATTGCCCTTTTGAAAAACCAATGATAGTCCCACTAAGCGTAAACCAGGTGGGACGGCGTGCTGTTGCCCTTGAATTCTAAATAAATCACTGACAGTGTCACCAGCAAAGCACCCACACACCATCTCACCTCCTCCTCCATGCTTCACGGTGGGAACCACACATGCGGAGATCATCCATTCACATATTCTGCGTCTAAAAAAGACAGTGGTTAGAACCAAAAATCTCAAATTTGAACAGATTTCCACTGGTCTAATGTCCATTGCTCATGTTTCTTGGCCCAAGCAAGTTCCCTCTTATTATTGGTGTCCTTTAGTAGTGGTTTCTTTGCAGCAATTCGACCATGAAGGCCTGATTAATGCAGTCTCCTCTGAACAGTTGATGTTGAGATGTGTCTGTTAATTGAACTCTGTGAAACAGTTATTTGGGCTGCAATTTCTGAGGCTGGTAACTCTAATGAACGTATCCTCAGCAGCAGAGGTAACGCTGGGTCGTCCTTTCCTGTGGCGGTACTCATGAGAGCCTTTATAATCATAGCGCTTGATGGTTTTTGCGACTGCGCTTGAAGAAACGTTCAAGTTCTTGAAATCTTTTGTCTTAATTTATTGATAGATGGTCATTTCTCTTTGCTCATTTGAGCTGTTCTTGCCATGATATGGACTTGATCTTTTACCAAATAGGTTTATATTCTGTATACCACCCCTACCTTGTCACAACACAAGTGACTGGCTCAAACGCTGTAACGTGTACGCTGGGAGTCGGGAAGAAAGTTCAGGGAGTGACATTAATAATAAATAACACAAGGAACAAAACAAGAAACACGAGTAGAGTACAGACATGAAACAACGGAACAGAAACAATAACCCCTAGGAAAAATAACCAAAAGGAGTGACATATATAAGGAAGTTAATCAGGTAGGTGATTGAGTCCAGGTGAGTCTGATGAGGCGCTGAAGCGCATAATGATGGTGACAGGTGTGTGTAATAATGAGCAGCCTGACGACCTCGAGCACCGGAGAGTGCATGTGACAAACACATCAAGAAGGAAAGAAATTCCACAAACTAACTTTTAACAAGGCACTCCTGTTAATTGAAATTCATTCCAGGTGACTACCTCATGAAGCTGGTTGAGAGAATGCCAAGAGTGTGCAAAGCTGTCATCAAGGCAAAGGGTGGCTATATGTTTAACACTTTTTTGGTTACTCCCTGATTCCATATGTGTTATTTCATAATTTTGATGTCTTCACTATTATTCTACAACGTACTGTAGAAGATAGTGAAAATTAAGAAAAACCCTAGAATGAGTAGGTGTGTCCAAACTTTTGACTGGTACTGTATATTTTTAAAATAAAACGTTTTTTACTAGCACTGACTTTTTGGATATCTACTTTGTTGAAGGAAAATGTACTTGTTACAATTGTGGTATGTTGTTGTCTCACCTAGCTATCATAAAATGAATGCACTAATGTAAGTCACTCTGGATAAGAGTGTTTGCTAAATTACTAAAATGTAAATATGTAAATGTACAACATTTGGTGAATCCAGATTGTTATGATATTCAGTCCATTTTCCACTTCCACACCCCACCCCTAGATGTCATCAGCAACCAGGTCACATGCTGAGTTCTGCCAGCAAGTTAAGGCGATAAATGAGATGATTGCTCACACACAACATTGACTTGAAATTTAAATCACACTATAACACTAAACTTCCGCGATACGGATTAAATAGAGCCCACAAACATCAATGAACAAACGGTTTGGTCTGGACGACTAGAGTCAAGACTGAGCTAGCCGTGGACCTGTCCAATTTCACTTGGTTATTATACATCTGCAAAACAGCTAGTTGTTCTATGACCAGTGCCTTTCTTTTGTATGTTGCACATGTGCCTCTGCCTGCTAATTTATTCAAACCTCTTTGTGCTTGAATGAATCACAGCTGGGTAAGGCCCCATTATCATACTATCTCCTGTACTTAACTGCTGTCCAATTACTGACACAGGCTGGAATGCCTCTATAGGTCTGAGAAAAGCTACGTTCCCATTTTCTAACCTTCATGGTGTCATGTTGTAAAACGTGATTGAAAACCTCCATGTGATAGCAGAAGATGCCAGAAGGGCAACGCAAACACAAACGGCTGGGATTCAACAATACGAGGAAGAGAACATGTTTAATATATCAAGTAGACAAATCATTTTACAATGATAGAGATGTTATGAAAAGCAACACTGTTGATTTTGTAGTGTACATCTATTTATATACATATATCTATCTATACATCTACATTTATTGTCAGATTTGAAAAACTTGTCTCTGTGTATGTATCATAAATATACCAATAGATACAGTACATGTTAGATATTCTCAGACGGAATTTGTTTTCAAGTGATCAGCTCCAAAGCTAAGTTTTACATCTTTGAGATATCATTACCAGTGAGACATTCTCAGTGTACAGTCGTGGACAAAAGTTGAGAATGACACAAATATACATTTTCACAAAGTCTGCTGCCTCAGTTTGTATGATGGCAATTTGCATACACTCCAGAATGTTATGAAGAGTGATCAGATGAATTGCAATTAATTGCAAAGTCCCTCTTTGCCATGCAAAGGAACCGAATCCCCAAAAAGCATTTCCACTACATTTCAGCCCTGCCACAAAAGGACCAGCTGACATCATGTCATTGATTCTCTCTTTAACACAGGTGTGAGTGTTGACGAGGACACGGCTGGAGATCACTCTGTCATGATTGAGTTCGAATAACAGACTGGAACCAGTACAGAGTTTGCTCAGGAATGGCAGCAGGCAGGCAGGTGTGAGTGAGGTGGTGTGAGTGCATCTGCACGCACAGTGAGGCGAAGACTTTTGGAGGATGGCCTGGTGTCAAGAAGGGCAGCTGAGAAGCCACTTCTCTCCAGGAAAAACATCAGGGACAGACTGATATTCTGCAAAAGGTACAGGGATTGGACTGCTGAGGACTGGGGTAAAGTCATTTTCTCTGATGAATCCCCTTTTCCGATTGTTTGGGGCATCCAGAAAAAAGCTTGTCCGGAGAAGACAATGTGAGCGCTACCATCAGTCCTGTGTCATGCCAACAGTAAAGCATCCCGAGACCATTCATGTGTGGGGTTGCTTTTCAGCCAAGGGAGTGGGCTCACTCACAATTTTGCCTAAGAACACAGCCATGAATAAAGAATGGTACCAACACGTCCTCCAAGAGCAACTTCTCCCAACCATCCAGGAACAGTTTGGTGATGAACAATGCCTTTTCCAGCATGATGGAGCACCTTGCCATAAGGCAAAAGTGATAACTAAGTGGCTCGGGTAACAAAACATTGATATTTTGGGTCCATGGCCAGGAAACTCCCCAGACCTTAATCCCATTGAGAACTTGTGGTCAATCCTGAAGAGGCGGGTGAACAATTAAAAACCCACAAATTCTGACAAACTCCAAGCATTGATTATGCAAGAATGGTCTGCCATCCTTCAGGATGTGGCCCAGAAGTTAACTGACAGCATGCCAGGGCAGATTGCAGAGGTCTTGAAATAGAAGGGTCAACACTACAAATATTGACTCTTTGCATCAACTTCATGCAATTGTCAATAAAAGCCTTTGACACTTATGAAATGTTTGTAATTATACTTCAGTATTCCATATTAACATCTGACAAAAATATCTAAAGACACTGAAGCAGCAAACTTTGTGAAAATTTATATTTGTGTCATTCTCAAAACTTTTGGCCACGACTGTAGTGTGGGATGCACTTGACAATCATGTTCTAACCCCTCTTAAAATGGAGGTGCATAGTTCCTTTCAACACTAATCACTACCACTTTTGTATCCTTTATATCAATAAATAATATGAATGATTATTCACAAAATATACAGTAAATCCAGTGCTTTGACACTTAAAGGTAGACGCGGCTACAGTATATGGTTACCACAAAGAGCAAGCGACTTCCAACAAAAACAAAGACTGTGTGAAGCGAGAGGCTGCACGCCTCCGCATTTGTTGCCATGCAGCTACTGTATTATGTTACAGGAGAGATATGTGAACTCCCATACACATGTGCAGATGCCAGTATCTGTGTTGGTGCTGACGAGGGCAGCCTCTTGCCTCATTCTCTCTGCAATATCTCTGGCCACAGTGGTGATCGTGATCCAAAAGGTTAAATAAAAACACATCACATCATATTGCTGTGTCTCAGTGGTTGTTGTGGAGCTTACAACATCTTATGTAGGACTTGACACATACAGAAAGAATGCCCCAATTCACTACAATGCTAAGAAACTTCTCAAGAGGAATAACCATTTCGTACGCTTTCTAGGCTACTGTCAATTGAACATTATAAGGTGGTTTCATTATGGGGTGGTTTCCTGGAAACAGATTAAGCCTAGTCCTGGACTAAAAAGCAGGCTCAATGGAGAATGTTCATTGAAAAATATTTCTAATCTGTTTCCGGGAAACCACACTTATGGATAACAAAAGCTTAAAGGACCATCTGGAGTTGCTACATCCATTTTTGGACTAAATTGATGATATAGCTATTGAATCTTAAATAATATAACTCATAAATGCTTAAAGAGCTTAGTTCAACTCTCTTACCTCAGTAGAACCTAAAATGTTTGTATACAAAGACAATGTAAACAAACACTGTATAGCTTCAAAACACAGTTAAATCTATAATTTTGATCTCATGGATGATCAGTCATTGCATCCATAGCTCTGTCTATGAATTTGAGTGTAGTTATAGTTCTCAAGCCCCGTCCCATTAGCTGTTTTGTTATTTGTTATTGTTTGAACTCCGGATGTGCCCTTTAAAGCCTGCTTTACACAGTCACAGAGAATGAAGGATTTTTATTAAAAAAGATCCAACCTGACCGCAATTCTATCATATCCTGCAGCAGTATTTGATTATCACGAAAATGCTGCCCCTGCCAAGGCAGCAATAGCTAATCTGTGTTTTGGACAGATATAACAAATGATGTGTTTCATATGACTGTTTAACAACCCTGTTAGAACATTTGAGCATCGTTATTACTATTCTCTGTGGTTTTCTCCCTCACATTTCTGTGGCGATAATATCCTCATAGTGTAACCCTGAGCTGTGGATGTCCACGTCAAACTCCGGTCGACTCTCTAGCTCTGCTGTGAGCTCCTGCAGGATCCTCTTCAGGTCTTGGTTCTTCTTGTGCATCTGCAGATAGTTGAGCTGAAGCTGCTTCTGGTACTTGATGACTCTGTCCTTCTCCCTGTTCCACGTCTGTCTCTCATGCTCAAAGCTGTTTGACAGCCTCTCCTGAGTCTCTCTCTCTTCCCTGAGCTCCACTTTCAGTTTCTTCACCTCTCTCTGGAGGGAGTCAGTGCTCATGCTCCCTCCAGTGCCCCCACTCTGGTCTGACCTCTCCTGGGCCTCCAGTTTGGCCTTTTGCTGCTGCCTATGTTCTTTTGCCAGGGCCAGGTCCTTTTTCATTTCATTGATGTCTGTCTCCAGTATGTCCACCTTTGCTCTTAGTAGATCAGCCTCGTTCTTCTTGCGCTGGAGTTCATTTTGGCATACCTGGGGTGGAATATATGAATTGTGTCATTATCAAATGCATTTTTCTATTGAACATGGAGCTCAAGCAGATAATGGCCTAGGTTTAGCATTGTCACTCACTCTTAAATGCAATTTACATTGGCTCACCACTAGTGTAGCGGCTAAAAATCAGTAAAGAAATCTATTCTGTTTGCATATCATACTTCCTCTGATTTTCTTTTAAGAAAAGTGACGTAGTACCTCCACATCCACACTGCGAGAGCGTATCTTTTCCTCTTGCAATTTGTTCTGCTTTTCCAGTGCCTCCATTTTGGACCGGGTCTCCTTCAGTGAGGCTTTGAGGCTGACGATGTCATTCAGCTTGTGAGTGACACAAGCCTGGGAGTCCCTGAGTTGCTGCTTCAGCAGTGAGATCTCCCCAGCCTTTTGGCATACCTAATAATAAATGGAAAGGGTAAAAACTGTGTTGAACTAGTGGTTGCTTTTGTCCAATACATTTTTTAAATGACATAGACCCGGGTGTTCAGTAGCTATAACTCGTTTATCCTAGTGACCTGACCAGAAAATACATTGAGCCCTAGTCACAGTCTACAATTAGCCCTGGTAAGACCATATGGACCATATGGTCAAAACTCCTGGCTCATGACACCTGCTGGCCACTTACCTCCCACTGGGTCTCCTCTAAGGTGGGGTCTAATTGGTTCTTCTCCATCTCAAACGACATCAGTTTGACCTCTATCAGGTCCTTCTCCTGGGTCATCTGGACCAGCTCATCCTGGAGCCTCTGGTTGTCCTGCTGCAGCTGGCTGACCTTCAGTTGCAAGGCCTGGTGGTTCTTCACGGCCCTCTGGGAGACCTGCCTGAGCTTGGTGGAGCACCTCTGCTTCAGGCCCTCCATCTCCTCAACACAATACCTCTGCTTCTCCTCAAACAGCTGGCACGTGTCCACCTCTTTCTCCTCAAAGCTCACCTGTAGCTCCTGCAGCTCTGTCTCACTCTCCAGCAGCCTCTGCTCCAGCAGCTCAATTAGGGACTCATCTGTGGAGATGGGTGAGCGATTACAGCCCCCCATCTCCTCCAAGAGAGGGCTAGGCTGCTGAGGTGAGGGGAGGGAGATGGTGTCCCTGTTAGCCTTCGCTGCCCCTCCATTGCTTAGAGCTGCGACCCTGGCACTGGCACTTATGCTATTTCCGTTGGTCCATGTAGAGAGGGGGGGCTGCTGGGGATGGGTCATGCCATGGCCTGTGCCTCCTGCACACTGAGTCAATGGGCCTGTGGAAGCACTGTGGCTCCCACTGGTGCTGTGAGTAGGCAGGCTGGACATTGAATCCTGCCCAGAGTCTGAGAGGGTCCCTGAAAATGTGTCCTGTTGGGGCTCCTGTGAGTCTCTGGTTCTCTCTGGGGGACTAAGGAGGTGGGTGAGGTTGTTGTGAGTCTCTGTGGAAGAGGTGCTCCTGGGGATGACTGGCTTGAAGGCTGTGGGCCGGATCAAAGCCTTGTCCATATTCTAGAGGTAGAGGAAGGAGATGGAACAAATTAAGTTGATTAGATAACATGTTGGTCTGGAGAACCAATGGAGATGTTCATGTAAGGAAATAATACTGCCAATGACTAATCCATCATTTAGTGCTGGGGGGAACAGATTATATCCACCCAGAAATGTGAGATTTGTACATGTAAACATGCAATGTATAAATATACAGAATACATGAAACTGTCATGAAAGATATGTAACATAAGATATTTCTGTCTGTGCTGTCTGGAAACACCACTAGTTTATACCCAACCTCCTCCTCCACCTTGTTGTACTGCCTGAGAAAATATGAAAAGCCCTACTCTGTGATAATAATCCCTTAGAGTCGATTGGTGCTTCAATTTAAGTAACATAATTTAAAAAATCCCCATAACATAGAGATATCTGTTATTTGGCTTTGGATGCATCTCAATCCACCACATCCGCCTGTCGCACTTCCGCATCTGTGGTGAAAGTTGACAAAGCTAGAGCGCTGTTTGTCAGAACAAAAGACATCTTCTCACAAAAATGTCTGTAGCGTAGGAACGGTTTGACCTACAAAACTATTACAAACATGAGTGTCACAGGACTCATCTGAAGGTAACCGGTACCGTCTAAAAAAATGAATGGAGGTATGAAGTTCGTTTTGTGCCAATCCCCCAAAAGGGTTAAATATATGTAAAAAAAAAATACAAACAATATTATCTGATCTTTCTTCTATCTCCTAGATATAGGACAGACACATTTCAAAACCTGAAATGATTATGATTTATTTTCGGACTGTTTATGTGTTTATGACAATTTATGAATGTGTTATACAATGTGTTTCTCTGGGCTGTAATAGTAAAGCCCAAATTCAATATTTAATCTTTTTTTTATACTTAACGGGGTCCTACATTTCAAAATCATGTAGTTAAATGATCCATACTATGACCACCTTAAAACAATTCCATAGAACGCTTAGATTTACAGGGGTTAATAATGTGTGGCACTTTTAAAGTGTGAGAGGTAAGCTTGTGGACTCCTGTCCAGCTTTGGGAGACTAGTCAAGTATCATATCACCTCCACCCTACCTGATACCCTAGACCCACTCCAAATTGGTCCACTGACGATGGAATCGCCATCACACTGCACACTGCCCTATCCCATTTGGACAAGAGGAATACCTATGTAAGAATGTTGTTCATTGACTACAGCTCAGCATTTAACACCATAGTACCCTCCAAAATCATTATTAAGCTCGTGACCCTGGGTCTCTTGACGGGCCGCCCCCCATCTCCACACCGCTGATCCTCAACACTGGGGCCCCACAAGGGTGCGTTCTCAGCCCTCTCCTGTACTCCCTGTTCACCCATGACTGTGTGGCCATGCACGCATCCAACTCAATCATCAAGTTTGCAGACGACACTACAGCGGTAGGCTTGATTACCAACAACGACGAGACGGCCTACAGGGAGGAGGTGAGGGCCCTCAGAGTGTGGGGTCAGGAAAATAACCTCTCACTCAACATAAAAAAAACAAAGAAGATGATCGTGGACTTCAGGAAACAGCAGAGGGAGCACCCCCCCATCCACATCAGTGGGACAGTAGTGCAGAGGGTGGAAAGTGTTAAGTTCCTCAGCGTACACTTCACGGGCAAACTGAAATGGTCCACCCACACAGACAGTGTGGTGAAGAAGGCGCAACAGCGCCTCTTCAACCTCAGGAGGCTGAAGAAATTTGGCTTGTCACCTAAAACCCTCACGAACTTTTACAGATGCACAATCAAGAGCATCCTGTTGGGCTATATCACCGCCTGGTATGGCAACTGCACCACCCTCAACCGCAAGGCTCTCCAGTGGGTAGTGCGGACTGCACAATGCTTCACCGGGGGCAAACTGCCTGCCCACCAGGACACCTACAGCACCTGATGTCACAGGAAGACCAAAAAGATCATCAAGCTCAACAACCACCCGAGCCACTGCCTGTTCACCCCGCTATCATCCAGAAGGCGAGGTCAGTACAGATGCATCAAGCTGGGACCGAGAGACTGAAAAACAGCTTCTATCTCAAGGCCATCAGACTGTTAAACAGCCCCCACTAACAATAATGCCACTTTAATAATGTTTATATATCCTACATTACTCATCTCATATGTACAGTGGGGAGAACAAGTATATGATACACTGCCGATTTTGCAGGTTTTCCTACTTACAAAGCATGTAGAGGTCTGTAATTTTTTTTAAATCATAGGTACACTTCAAATGTGAGAGACGGAATCTAAAACAAAAATGTGGAAAATCACATTGTATGATGTTTAAGTAATTAATTTGCATTTGATTGCATTACATAAGTATTTGATACAGAAAAGCAGAACTTAATATTTGGTACAGAAACCTTTGTTTGCAATTACAGAGATCATACGTTTCCTGTAGTTCTTGACCAGGCTTGCACACACTGCAGCAGGGATTTTGGCCCTCCAAACAGACCTTCTCCAGATCCTTCAGCTTTCGGGGCTGTCGCTGGGCAATATGGACTTTCAGCTCCCTCCAAAGATTTTCTATTGGGTTCAGGTCTGGAGACTGGCTAGGCCACTCCAGGACCTTGAGATGCTTCTTACAGAGCCACTCCTTAGTTGCCCTTGCTGTGTGTTTCGGGTCGTTGTCATGTTAGAAGACCTAGCCATGACCCATCTTCAATGCTCTTACTGAGGGAAGGAGGTTGTTGGCCAAGATCTCGCGATACATGGCCCCATCCATCCTCCCCTCATTACGGTGCAGTCGTCCTGTCCCCTTTGCAGAAAAGCATCCCCAAAGAATAATATTTCCACCTCCATACTTGACGGTTGGATGGTGTTCTTGGGGTTGTACTCATCCTTCTTCTTCCTCCAAACACGGCGAGTGGAGTTTAAACCAAAAAGCTCTATTTTTGTCTCATCAGACTACATGACCTTCTCCCATTCCTCCTTTGGATCATCCAGATGGTCATTGGCAAACTTCAGACGGGCCTGGACATGCGCTGGCTTGAGCAGGGGGACCTTGCGTGCGCTGCAGGATTTCAATCCATGACGGCGTAGTGTGTTACTAATGGTTTTCTTTGAGACTGTAGCCTCCCACGAGGTGAGATCTTGCATGGAGCCCCAGACCGAGGGTGATTGACCGTCATCTTGAACTTCTTCCATTTTCTAATAATTGCGCCAAAAGTTGTTGCCTTCTCACCAAGCTGCTTGCCTATTGTCCTGTAGCCCATCCCAGCCTTGTGCAGGTCTACAATTGTATCCCTGATTTCCTTACACAGCTCTCTGGTCTTGGCCATTGTGGAGAGGTTGGAGTCTGTTTGATTGAGTTTGTGGACAGGTGTCTTTTATACAGGAAACGAGTTCAAACAGGTGCAGTTAATACAGGTAATGAGTGGAGAACAGGAGGGCTTCTTAAAGAAAAACTAACAGGTCTGTGAGAGACGGAATTCATATTAGTTGGTAGGTGACCAAATACTTATGTCATGCAATAAAATGCAAATGAATTACTTAAAAATCATACAATGTGATTTTCTGGATTTTTGTTTTAGATTCCGTCTCTCACAGTTGAAGTGTACCTATGATAAAAATTGCAGACCTTTACATGCTTTGTAAGTAAGAAAACCTGCAAAATCGGCAGTGTATCAAATACTTGTTCTCCCCACTGTATATACTGTATTCTATACCATCTACTGCATCTTGCCTATGGCGCACGGCGATCGCTGATCTATATATTTATATGTACAAATTATTATTCATCCTTTTACAGTTGTGTGTATAAGGTAGTTGTTGTGAATTTGTTGGATTACTTGTTAGATATTACTGCATTGTCGGAACTAGAAGCACAAGCATTTTGTAACACTCACATTAACATTTGTTAACCATGTGTATCTGATGAATAAAATGTGATTTGATTTATTCAGAGAGTAGGGTTTGCATAAGAACATCACTGATGACATCTTACAAAATATCAAGCCATTGTAATATTTACTGTGATTTTCATTAATAGAATACAGCCTACCCATTCATTATTGAAGAATATAACTTATAATGCCTTCTTGAGCACACAATCATAAGGTTATATAAGGTTATTTTACTCAATTGCTTGTTTTTGCTGTCATTTTAGTCTTTGTTAACAAATACGGTATAGTTTCAAAATGTTTCCAATTGTTATTTCAATCTCTTGGACTGTCAGTCCTTTCACCTAGCTATGTCTATGGCTTTGAGTGTGGTTACGTGCTGCTGCAGTTAGGCTAAAAATACCAACTCAGAATTGGGGCTTTAGTCATCAACCTTGGAGATGGTTCAAAACAGACTGGACAACACAAGGCTTGGTGCTTCAACAGAGGTAATGTGGTTGTTTGCTATAGTACCTACTGTGCTTGTCTGATCTTGTGTTTGACGTTGTCTTACTGGTTATTAATTATACAACACAGGCATATTCAAAATGATGTTGAGCAAGTCAGAGTCTCACCTTCTCCAGTTTCCCAGACATAGGCAGCAGTTTAGGTGTCTCTCTACCGTCTGGTTCCATATCAGTAGAATGTCCCTCTCCTAAACGATCTTCTATTGGGACGCCTCTGCGGTGAGTCATCCGCGACTTCTGGCTCACCTTTAAGTAAAATAAGTCCTCACTTCTGCCTGCCTGAGAGATGTCTTTAGTGGTGTGGTTGGAAGACCCCTGAGCAAAGCTGTACTTCAGTAGGCCATCCAGGCTCCGGCCCGTTTTCCGAGGATGGCCTGCCTTCTTTAGTTTGTACTCCGTGGCCTGACGGTGCTTGCTGTGGAGACTGGGACCTGAGATGAAGCTGCTGACGCTTCCCATGGTCTCTGGGCATAGGTGAGGACAGAAGAGATGTCCTGGCAGCTTTAACGAATGCTGTTGAAGAGGTACTGGGAATGGGTGTTATACTCTTGACCCCAGGTCGGTATTGTCAATGTTTCCATCTGCAGGGAAGACATTTCGATTTCAGATGTTTTGTTATTGTTGTATTTTGTGAATGTAACTTTGTTCTATAAAAGGGATTTATTTTCTGCAACAGCCATACTGTAGACCGGCGGTAGGCCACCCTGTTCCTGGAGTGCCACTGGTACTGCAGGAATTTGTTCCAACTAGGCACCACACCTAACCAATTGAGCTAATTGATCAGTTCAATGATTGCCTAAATTCAACACACCTGGTCTTCCAGGTCGGTTAAATCAAAAACATAAAGTACCTGCTACCCTCCAGGACCAGGGTGGCCTACCCCTGCTGTAGATGTACCCTCTCTTCCTCACCCCTGCCCTGGGAGATACAAGGTCCCAGATGTTGCCAACCAGGGTCTCTAATCCTCTAGGGAACAGACCTATAGTGTATTTTCAGTTCACACTAGTTACTAATAAGCAGAGGTCTCCGAAGTGAATGATATTGCCTTTGGGCTCCCCAACCACCTGGTGTCCTTTCTTTAAGCATAATGTCCACAGGAACAAAAGCATGGTCTCAAAGGGCCAACTATAATAGTCCCATTAAGTAGTACGTAGCTGATGGCTAATCTGTTGCAAATCATTATTTCCACAGTGTGGCTGGCCTGAAAGACATGCATAGCTGTCACTGTTAATGCTCTTCATGATTAGAGCATTGTGCAAGTGCAGTTGTTAGTTTTGCACTGTTTGTCTCTCAGGAGGAGATGAAAAGATTGACAAAACATGCGCCTCTTTTGCTCATCTTATGTTTTCATAGAAAATGCAATAATAGCTATGTGGACAAGGACTAGAATCACAATGGACAAAAGAGAATACAGCCACTTGGCCACTATCCAGTACAGCATGTAAGAAAGAAAAATATATTTAGCTTCATTCAGGATGAGGATACATTCTACATGATTGTACTGTTTGGCATTGTTCCCTTACAATGCACAACTAATAGCTAGTAATAATCTAGATGTATACCTGTTCAAGTACAGAACAAATGCCAGATGCCACATGTAAACAATCTTTGACATCGTTCTTCTCCCCTCCCCCCTGCTGTCTGTCTGGTTGATGTATCTCAACTAATTCTCTCACAATCCCTTTCAAATTCTAGAATTCACCACCAGAATTCATCACAAGACTAGAAAATATTCACATTGACTTACTGCCACGGAAAATCATCCATCTAGCAGACTAACGTGCTGCAATCGGTCCAGTCCTGGAAATACCACGTAGCTGTGTTTGTGTGTCTGAGTGTGTGTGTCTGAATGAACCAATCATGCAGTGAACACATCACCACGCCAAGAGGGTACCATTCTGAGGGGGTGGGTCTTCCTCTACTGACATGTAAATTCAGCAAGGCAGGAGATGGGACCTTGGAAGCCCCCCCAGGGGATGGGGTGTACAACATGTGCTCCTTTTACACCGGCACACGCCGCTCAAGTGATTAACTCCTTTCCTCACAATGGATTCTTTACACTCCCAAACTCCCTCTGCCCCTTTTCTCCATCAACTGACTGTGTAATAACCTCCCCTCCCCTCTCTGTTCCTCCCCTCCCCCCTCTGTTCCTCCCACACTGCCCTGCACCCACTCTGAACAAACACCTCTCTGGCTGAAGAGAAAGAACCCCTCTCTTTCTTTGTCTCCTGAAGTGTGCCAGTCTTTGTGTGGACGCTTGTCTGGTAGTTGATGTACTCCTATTAAACAGACAACACCATATTTGAGTGTAAAATATATGACTACACTTTAGAATAAATGGCAAATGGTGCAGTGAGAAAAAGTGGGAAAAGTACCCAATTGTCATACTTGAGTAAAATTAAAGATACCTTTAATAGAAAATGACTCAAGTAAAAGTCACCCAGAAAAATACTACTTGAGTAAAAGTCAAATAAAAGTATTTGGTTTTAAGTATAGTTAAGTATCAAACGTAAATGTAATTGTTAAAATATACTTACGTTTTAAAAGTAAAAGTATAAGTCATTTTTAATTCCTTATATTCAGCAAACCAGACGGCACGGTTTTCATGTTTTTTTAAATGTAAGAATAGCCAGGGGCTATCTTCAACACTCAGACATCCTTTACAAATGAAACATGTTTGTTTAGTGAGTCCACCAGATCAGAGGCAGTAGGGATGACCAGGGATGTTCTCTTGATAAGTGCATGAATTTGAGTATTTGCCTGTCCTGCTAAGTACTTTTGGATGTCAGGGAAAAGTACATTATTTTCAATACTTTACACCACTGGTGCTGCTGCTGAGGGCTTTAAGCGGCTTTGAGTCGCATTCAGTGCTGCTATATCAGTTTAAGCTCGCCCACATTCTCAGCCTCTGTAGAAGTAAGCCCTTGTTTTAGACAAGCAGTCTAAATTGTTTCCAATCAAAATCTAAATTGTTTTTCATCAAGATTAAGCCTACATCATCGAAATGTATATAGATTATAAACATCCATCTGACCTTCAGGCCTTCTAGGATGACCATGATTAAGGTTTTCAGTCACTGGAGAACGATTGGGGTGGGTGGGGGTTTTGTGGCGACACTGAGAGTGGGGTTTGAAGGGAGTGATCTCTTTGAGTGAGTGTGTGTAGTGGGAAGAAGGGTTGCTGCTGGTTCCCCCAAGCCCCAGCTGACCTGCCTGACACAAAGCCCTGCCACACAGAGGACCAGCTGGCACTCAGACACCCACAGTGACACACGTAGCCAATCCATTACCTCATAGAGGCTAGAGCAGGGTCATAAAGGACAGGATTTATACCTAAAATCAAATCAAATGTTATTTGTCACATGCGCCGAATACAACAGGTGAAATGCTTACTGACAAGCCCTTAATCAACAATGTAGTTCAAGAAACAGAGTCAAGAAAATATTTGCTAAATAAACTAAAGTAAAACATAGAAAGCAACACAATAAAATAACAATAACGAGGCTATATACAGGGGTACAGGTTAGTCGAGGTAATTTGTACATGTAGGTAAAGTGACCATGCATAGATAATAAACACCGAGTAGCATCAATGTAAAAACAAAAGTGTGTGTGGGGGGGTTTCCTTAGGGGGAAAAGGCGTTGTCGTGCCCTCTTCACGACTGTCTTGATATATTTTGACCATGATAGTTTTCCAATACAGCCCCGTTGATGTGAATGGGGGTGTGTTTGGCCCTCCTTTTCCTGTGGTCCACAATCAGCTCCTTTGTCTTGCTTATGTTGAGGGAGAGGTTGTTGTCCTGGCACCACACCACCAGGTCTCTGACCTTCTCTCATCGTTGTTGCTGATCAGGTCTACCAACGTTGTGTCGTCAGCAAACTTAATGATGGTGTTGAAGTGTGTGCTTGGTCACGCAGTCGTGGGTGAAAAGGGAATAGAGGAGGGGACTAAGCGCACACCCCTGAGGGGATCAGCGTGGCATATGTGTTGTTGCCTACCCTTACCACCTAGGGACAACCCGTTAGGAAGTCCAGGATCCAGTTGCAAAGGGAGGTGTTTAGTCACAGTTCCTGACATTTAATCAGAGTAAAAGTTCCCTGTCTTAGGTCAGTTAGAATCAAAACTTTATTTTAAGAATGTGAAATGTCAGAATAATAGTAGAGAGAATTATTTATTTCAGCTTTATTTCTTTCATCACATTCCCAGTGGGTCAGAAGTTTACATACACTCAATTAGTATTTGGTAGCATTGCCTTTAAATTGTTTAACTTGGGTCAAACGTCTCAGGTAGCCTTCCACAAGCTTCCCACAATACGTTGGGTGAATTTTGGCCCATTCCTCCCGACAGAGCTGGTGTAACTGAGTCAGGTTTGTAGGCCTCCATGCTTGCACACACTTTTTCAGGTCTGCCCACAAATTTTCCATAGGATTGAGGTCAGGGCTTTGTGATGGCCACTCCAATACCTTGACTTTGTTGTCCTTAAGCCGTTTTGCCACAACTTTGGAAGTATGCTTGGGGTCATTGTCCATTTGGAAGACCCATTTGCTTTAACTTCCTGACTGACGTCTTGAGATGTTGCTTCAATATATCCACATCATTTTCCTACCTCATGATGCCATCTATTTTGTGAAGTGCACCAGTCCCTCCTGCAGCAAAGCACCCCCACAATATGATGCTGCCACCCCCGTGCTTCACCGTTGGGTATGGTGTTCTTTGGCTTGCAAGCCTCCCCCTTTTTCCTCCAAACATAACGATGGTCATTATGACCAAACAGTTCTATTTTGTTTTCATCAGACCAGAGGACATTTCTCCAAAAAGTACGATCTTTGTCCCCATTTGCAGTTGCAAACCGTAGTCTGGCTTTTTTTATGGAGGTTTTGGAGCAGTGGCTTCTTCCTTGCTGGTTATGTCGATACTGTGGATATAGATACTTTTGTACCTGTTTCCTCCAGCATCTTCACAAGGTCCTTTGCTGTTGTTCTGGGATTGATTTGCACCTTTCGCACCAAAGTATGTTAATCTCCAGGAGACAGAATGTGTCTCCTTCCTAAGTGGTATGACAGCTTCGTGGTCCCATGGTGTTTATACTTGCGTACTATTGTTTGTACAGATGAATGTGGTACCTTAAGGTGTTTGGAAATTGCTCCCAAGTATCAGCCAGACTTGTAGAGGTCTACACATTGGCTGATTTCTTTTGATTTTCCCATGATGTCAAGCAAAGAGGCACCAAGTTTAAAGGTAGACCTTGAAATAAATCCAGAGGTACACCTTCAATTGACTCAAATGATGTAAATTAGCCTATCAGAAGCTTCTAAAGCCATGACATCATTTTCTGGACATTTCCAAGCTGTTTAAAGGCACAGTCAACTTAGTGCATGTAAACTTCTGACGCACTGGAATTGTGATGCAGTGAATTGTAAGTGAAATCATCTGTCTGTAAACAATTATTGGAAAAAATACTTGTGTCATGCACAAAGTAGATGTCCTAACAGACTTGCCAAAACTATAGTTTGTTAACAAGAAATTTGTGGAATGGTTGAAAAATGAACTTTAAACCTTTTTGGGATAGGGAGCAGCATTTTCATGTTTGGATGAAAAGCATGTCCAGAGTAAACTGCCTGCTACTCAGGTCCAGTTGCTAATATATGCATATTATTAGTAGATTTGGATAGAAAGTTTCTAAAACTCTTTGAATGATGTCTGTGAGTATAACTAAACTCATATGGCAGGCAAAAACCTGAGAAAAATCCAACCAGGAAATGGGAAATCTGAGGTTTGTAGTTTTTCAACTCATTGCCCATCGAATATACAGTGTCTATCGGGTCAAATTGCACTTCCCAATGCTTCCACTAGATGTCAACAGTCTTTAGAACCTTGTTTGATGCTTCTACTGTGAAGGAGGGGGAAATGGGAACTGAATGAGTCAGTGGTCTGTCAGAGTTGCATGAGCTGGTCACGCGCATTCACATGAGAGTTAGCTTGCGTTCCATTGCATTTCTGAAGACAAAGGAATTCTCCGGATGGAACATTATTGAAGATTTATGATAAAAACATCCTAAAGATTGATTCTATACATCGTTTGACATGTTTCTACGAACTGTAATATGACTTTTATTCTGAACTTTCACCTGGACCTGCCCGCGTGTCGTGAGTTTGGATTTGTGAACTAAACGCGCTAACAAAAGGAGGTATTTGGACATAAATTATGGACTTTATCGAACAAATCAAACATTTATTGTGGAACTGGGATTCCTGGGAGTGCATTCTGATGAAGATCATCAAAGGTATGTGAATATTTATAATGCTATTCATGACTTCTGTTGACTCCAACATGGCGGATATCTGTATGGCTTGATTTGTTGTCTGAGCGCCGTACTCAGATTATTGCATGGTTTGCTTTTTCCGTAAAGTTTTTTTGAAATCGGACACAGCGGTTGCATTAAGGAGAAGTATACCTCTAATTCTTTGCAAAGCACTTGTATCTTATATTAAAGTTTATGATGACTATTTCTGTAAATTGATGTGGCTCTCTGCAAAATCACCGGATGTTTTGGAAGCAAAACATTACTGTACATAACGCGCCAATGTAAACTGAGATTCTTGGATATAAATATGCACTTTATCAAACAAAACATACATGTATTGTGTAACATGAAGTCCTACGAGTGTCATCTGATGAAGATCATCAAAGGTTAGTGATTAATTTGATCTCTATTTCTGCTTTTTGTGACTCCTCTCTTTGGCTGGAAAATGGCTGTGTGTGTTTTTGTGACATGGCTCTGACCTAACATAATCATATGTTGTGCTTTCGCTGTAAAGCCTTTTTGAAATCAGACACGATGAGTAGATTAACAAGCTTTAATTTGGTGTATTGCACTTGTGAATGTATAAAAGTTACATATTTAAAAAAAATATCTTTGAATTTCGTGCGCTGCCTTTTCAGCGGAATGTTGTCGAGACCATAAGAAGTTTTAATGACTTCAACCTAAGTGTATGTAAACTTCCGTCTTCAACTGTATTTTTATAATTAATAACTAATATCATGTATTGAAAACACCAGTCTGACTTGCTGTCCCCTCGTGGCACGTAGACTGTGAATAGGGAGAGGAGACAAGATGATCAACATTTTTAGCCTAAGGTCCTCCCAGTCATGACAAAGCCATTATGCTTAGCTCACATAAAGGGTGAGTGTGTGTGTGTGTGTGTGTGTGTGTGTGTGTGTGTGTGTGTGTGAGCCATCGAAAAGGGTAGTACATGACAGAAAAAGCATTTCCAGTGTGTGATGAGGTGAATAATTGAACATGAAGGACCCGTCTCTCTCACTGTGTAGCCTGTCAAGGATCCCCTGACATCGCTTGATATCGTCAGGGGTGGCAGGTAGCCTAGTGGTTAGAGCATTTGGCCAGTAACTAAAATGTTGCTGGATTGAATCCCTGAGCTGACAAGGTGAAAATCTGTTGTTCTACCCCTGAACAAGGCAGTTAACCCACTGTTTCCCGGTAGACTGTCAATGTAAATATGAATCTGACTTGCCTAGATATACAAAATAATCTGTTATTCATCGTGTGGAAAGTATGAGTAATCTTCTTTAAAATTAGACTGTACTTAGAATGATGTGGGAGGCAAGCATCTATCTTTCACTGTCCCTCGTTTTCCCCTGCTATCCGTCCATCCAGGCTCTGCATGCACTAGTGTGATGTCTCCTCCTTAGAGCATACAATGGGATCTAATTGGATGATCCACTTAGTACATTACTGAGGAGGCTGTGAGTAAATGACCCCTTAGCACTGAAGAGTGAATCGCACATACTTACTGCCACTGAGGGAAGAGTGAGTGTCTGTGTGTGTGTGACATCAATCAAAATGTCAACTTTATGTTTGAATATGAGGTTGCATGATTTAGCTGCCGGTGGGTATTTTGTAGGCTACCCTAAGTGTCTTTCAATCAATCATTTTGAGTGGTTGAGGAAAGGGCTTTGTGTGGATGGGGGGCAAGGTTAAATGAGTGTTGTGATGAAGTGAGGACGCACTATACTCATTAATTTAGCACTATTGTTTTTCATTGAGACAAGAACAGCCAGGCCCATTTTAATGGAGACCTTTCTCTGAAATTAGAATGCTTGCCTGAAGCGATTTCGACACTCTGAAATTAGACATTAGACTGACAAACAATCAACTTTTAGAGAGGAGGATGTCCATTCTATTCATTGTATTTCTGGGCTGCCTGCTATTTACATTGTGAAAGGCATTTGCATAAGCCTAGCAGCTGGGCTCCAAGCAAGGACAAACGTGTCTTTAATTGAGTCCAAATGGTACCCTTTACCCTTTACCCTTTACCCTTTAATGACCATGCCGCAAAACGACAAGTGCTAAAGGCTTTCTGTTTTTTTATATGCATTTCCTTATTGAGCCACGTTATCCACATTCTACATCGATGATAGTTCTCTGATGGCTGAACACTTAATGTTACTGGAAGTGCCTGGAATCTATCCAAAAATCGTTTTAGAGAGTTGTGTATGTCGTCCGTTAGATGCTACAATCAGTAGCCTCTCCGTAATCATGAAATATTTACTTCTTAGACTTTTATCTCTGAGTTGGACTAAAAATGAAATGACAGTGAAAATGTATGGCAGCAAATATGATTATTTTTAGAATTTGCATCATGCCCATGGGCCATGGCCAATTTAACCTGCATCTAAAACTGAAACTGCAGTGACCCGTTCCACTTGCGACAGAAAACAAAAAAGGGAGTAGGATTTTAAAGTAAGTAAAAGTATCTCTAGGTATCTCTCTCTTTCAATAATGTAGAACCACAGACTGAAAGCTTGTGGACCCAAAAAAAGCTGAGGCCCTTTTTAAGACAAGAAGTGACAGGAGTGTCTACTGAGATGCATTAGAGGAGGAGTACATTTAGCTCCAAACTTTAAAGAGCATTGGCCATGCTAGGTAGAAAGTTCTATATTGTTGGGGATGGTGTTACACTGGCTTAAACTCAAAGCCTTGAATCAGGGGGCAGAATACCATGTGACAGAGCTGTTAGGATTGAAGTAGAGCCAGGCCTCTTATCTGGACCAGCCATTAGTTACACAGAAGCCGTGGTTGCACCTTGCGTTAACAGGTGGTTGTCCTCATCTGATTAAGATGATCCGATCATTATCTGATCGGGATTTGTTGCATCTACACATGACTTAAAATGTGTCTCTTATCTGCCCACTGCGTCCGCATTGTGACCAAATTCCCTGGCCCCTCCCTGTATGCAAATGATTCCAACCTGTCTTAGACCTCTTGGTATGACACAAGCTGTATAAATCAACAGAAAATAGCACACTTGTATAGTCAATAGTTTTATACTCTCATCATTACAGCCTACTTTTGTTATCAAACTATTTAAGATTGGGTGTATATAGTCCCGATAACCTTGACCTTGACCTAATTCGCTATGATAATTTGATAATTCGGAACCTCAAAATGATAAACACTGGCGTAGCATGAAGCCCAGAGCTTTGGGAGCCAACTCTCCCCCCAGATTTTGGACTCCCCAGACAGCATATTAAGAAGTTAAGATTTTTTCTGGACACTTCTATAACATACCATTTACATCCGAAATACAATAAGTTGTCCTTTAAAGGTCCAATCCAGCCATTTGTATACCAATATCAAATCATTTCTGCGTAACAATTAAGTACCCTACTGTGATTTTCAAAATTAAAATGGCTTCTTTCAACAAAAATAGTTTCTTAGCAAATAGCAATTTCTCAAGCAATAGTTTTGTTAGGACTGTGGGGAGGGGGAAAGCTGTGGTTTGATATTCTTATTGGCCAAAACTCCATCCCACAAAACATGTTGAAATTTCAGGAGGACTTTTCAAACAACTCTTACACTAAAATGGAATTATCACTATTTTCACAATTTCACAGTATGGAATTATATTTAAAATACAGGTAAATCACAGTTTTACTGCACTGGGCCTTCAACTAGTGTTTAAGGTTAACACTGGCTGTTGTTTGTAAATACATGCATATTTGGGGGTGGGGCATCAATGTTGTGTTTTCATTCGCTGTGCTAAAACTATAGCAATAGCATCCCTACATTAGCATTGCTGAATCACGCCTTATATACACATGCTGTATTTGGGTATCTGGGCCAGTTATTTTGAGAGCTTCATTAGCAGGTTTTAATGGTTAGTCTGAAGACACTGCAGATGGAATATAAGAAAAGACTGTGCTGCTTTCCAAAGCCTGTCATCTCCAGTTTCTCTACACCCACACATCTTCCTGTATCCATTTTTATTCCCAGCATAAAGCTGCATGATAATGCATGGCTGAACATGTCTGTGCAGGTGCCCTGTTTATCCAATATCTAATCTTGTCACCAGACCCTGTATTTAAACCTGGCTGCAGGTTTCAACAAGTAATGTTCCCAGATGTCACAATGGTTTGACGTTATGGCAGTGTACACTAATCTCCTTGTTTGATGTACACTGGGGTGGTAGGTTGTCGGTTAAGAGAATAAGGATCTATTTCTGTGTCATGAATTGTGTCTAATGAATAAGTGATTTGATTTATTGTTATTTTATTGTCTTGCATTTTCCAGATAGAAATACAGTTGATAGATTTAGTACAGCAACACAGATGCCCCCTGCTGTAAACTGTGTCATTTGCTGTTTATTCTATTCACTATCAAAAGCTGTAGTATGTAACATTTTATTGCTACATATTATATTGATAGTTGTAGTTTCAACAACAGGACTTGATAGTGTTTAGAGGCAGTAGAAAGCTGACACCTCAGTCAGGACCAAGGTGCATGTACTCCAGAGAGTTGTTCTTTAGAAAACAAGCTAAACACCTGCACTAAAAGGATCAACTTTTCAACTCTTTAATTGTTAAAATACATGTTCTTCTTCAATCATGGACTGCATCTCCTCTGCTTACAGTTAAGAATTGCCGAATCAGAACACATCCAAATGCTTGACTTCTTTCCAATACCTTTCCATTACTTCCTAGCATGTTTGCCCTGGGCTAGTCAATATGATCTACTTGTAGCCCATCACATCCAGTTTAGCAGCCATAACATGTTGAGCCTGAGCCCTAAGAGGACCTACCTCCATTACGGAGTGCTGTGCTGCTTTCCTGGGTCTGACTCTTCCCTGTGGAGGATGGCTAGCGCTGGTGTGGTGGGAAACACAGGCGCAATGTTTCCTTTGGTGTTTATGTTTCTTTGTCCTCTCAGCCCGTATTCGTCTCTCCGTACTGTGTGTTCACTTCATCCCATCGACCAGGAAGTGAACACTGTCATCCTCCTACAGAAACACACTATTTTGCTTTCTCCCTTTTTTCCTTCTCGTTTACCTTGTTTTCTCCCACTCTCTCACTACCACTCACTCTGCCTCTTTCTTGCTCCCTCCTCCTTTCTTTTCCTCTCACTCTCCTTTCATCCTATCTCTGGAGCGATATGTCTCCCACTCTGCTTTCTTTACCTACCTACCTACCTACCTACCTCTCTCTCTCTCTCCCTCCTTCTCTCTCTCTCTCTCCCCTTCTCTCTCCTTCTCTCTCTCTCTCTCTCTCTCTCTCTCCCTCCTTCTCTCTCTCTCTCTCTCTCTCTCCCCTTCTCTCTCTCTCTCTCTCTCTCTCTCTCTCTCTCGCCTTCGCTCTCTCTCTCCCGCTCTCTCTCCTTCTCTCTCCTCTCTCTCTCTCTCTCCTTCTCTCTCCTTCTCTCTCTTACTCTCTCTCTTACTCTCTCTCTCTCTCTTACTCTCTCTCTCATTCTCTCTCTCTCTGTCTCTCCTCTCTAATTGGCACTTAGACCGACTCAGCCTAGAGGTTCTGTTATTCTATACAAACATATCATCAGCCCACTGTTCTTATTGGATGAGCACACTGTTCTTATTGGATGAGCCCACTGTTCTTATTAGATGAGCCCACTGCTCTTATTGGATGAGCCCACTGCTCTTATCGGATGAGCCCACTGTTCTTATTGGATGAGCCACTGTTCTTATTGGATGAGCCCAATGTTCTTTTTGGATGAGCCCACAGTTCTTTTTGGATGAGCCACTGTTCTTTTTGGATGAGCCCACTGTTCTTATTAGATGAGCCCACTGTTCTTGTTGAATGCCTCCACACTCTTCTAAAGCTATTCCTAGGCACGGTGTGCATGTAATTTTACCCACAGAGGCTTCAAAATGTCCAATCTCTATTGTATTACTTTATGTTTATAATAGGAGCAGGCAAATCAATCATGAGTTAACAACAACTTATTATGTAACAGCCTACACAATGTCTCTAATCATTGTACAGTTTGTGAGTATTAGGTAGACTTGTGTGATGAAAACGGGGTTGGTTATATATGAAAGATAAATTCTGACAATGCTCGGGAGCTGATGCTATGACTCATCCTCTGTGTCTCCTGGTCTTAGCACTCAGTGTTCAACTCCTGAGGATTAAACCTGCTTCACTGTGTCTCCCTGGTCTTAACGCTCAGTGTTCAGCTCCTGAGGATTAAACCTGCTTCACTGTGTCTCCCTGGTCTTAACGCTCAGTGTTCAGCTCCTGAGGATTAAACCTGCTTCACTGTGTCTCCCTGGTCTTAACGCTCAGTGTTCAGCTCCTGAGGATTAAACCTGCTTCACTGTGTCTCCCTGGTCTTAACGCTCAGTGTTCAGCTCCTGAGGATTAAACCTGCTTCACTGTGTCTCCCTGGTCTTAACGCTCAGTGTTCAGCTCCTGAGGATTAAACCTGCTTCACTGTGTCTCCCTGGTCTTAATGCTCAGTGTTCAGCTCCTGAAGATTAAACCTGCTTCACTGTGTCTCCCTGGTCTTAACGCTCAGTGTTCAGCTCCTGAGGATTAAAACTGCTTCACTGTGTCTCCCTGGTCTTAACGCTCAGTGTTCAGCTCCTGAGGATTAAACCTGCTTCACTGTGTCTCCCTGGTCTTAATGCTCAGTGTTCAGCTCCTGAAGATTAAACCTGCTTCACTGTGTCTCCCTGGTCTTAACGCTCAGTGTTCAGCTCCTGAGGATTAAAACTGCTTCACTGTGTCTCCCTGGTCTTAATGCTCAGTGTTCAGCTTCTGAGGATTAAACCTGCTTCATTGTGTCTCCCTGGTCTTAGCGCTCAGTGTTCAGCTCCTGAGGATTAAACCTGCTTCACTGGTTTCTCCAGCCCTCTTCAATAATTCACACAGAGAAATTGTGAGAGAGCTGGCAGACGCTCTATCACTTCAAAGGCTTCGAAAACAGACTGCGAAATTAACTGTTTAAAACAAGTAAAAAGGTACAAAACTGATGGCTAAACTGTGGCTCACCTTACAAACACAAGGATCTCTCAAATTATGACACACCTGCTGTTCAACTAACCAAACGGATACAGAACCAATTAGGGAAGAGGTGCAATTGACATTGCAGCTATCGTATTGCATGGAATAGAGAATGGTTAAAATGAAAGGGAATCTGAATATATCATGTTTAATCCAATTAAAAAGCAATAAACACATTCCTTATTCCTTCCACTTTCCTTCCTATACAGATAAACTCAGTTTATTAGGTACACCCATCTAGTACCAGGTCGGCCTCCCTACAGTCTGAATTCTTCGGGGCATTCTACGAGGTGTCTGAAACGTTCCACAGGGATGTTGGTCCATGCTGACGTGATGGCATCATGCAGTTGCTGCAGATTGGACGGTGGTACATTCATGCTGTGAACAGCCTGTTCCATCTCATCCCAAAGATGCTCTATTGGGTTGAGGTCTGGGGACTGTGCAGACTGTGCTGGCCACTCAAATAAACTGAACTCGCGGTCATATTCCAGGCGAGGTTTTTACACTCCTCAATTGTCCAGTGTTGGTGATCGTGTGCCCGCCTATTACGGCCAAGACCATTTTAACGTGTAAATTTGGATAGTCACACTTGCTTCGCCTTCATGTTGTTGCTAGTAAGCAGGCTAGGTAGTGCTAGGTATCAACAGCAAATCCAGTAGGGGCAGGAAACTATAGTGAGCTTTGATTGGTCAATAGCAACGCGTTGTCGCAAGAGTTTTACCCAACTTTGGTCCCGCCCTGTTCAGCTCCCTCGCCCATTCTCGCATCGCCCAACGGTCCCCGCCCACTCTTTCATTGAAAATGAATGAGCTTCCGTTGTTTCATCGCCCCCAATGTGCTATGTGGATCTCTTATGTTAGCTTACACGATTCTTGCCATTCTCCTTCTACCTCTCTCATCAACGAGCTGTTTTCGCCCACAGGACTGCCGCTGACCGGAAGTTTTTTTTGTTTGTCACAGCGTTCTCGGTAAACCCTAGACACTGCTGCACGTGAAAATCCCAGGAGGCCGTTTCTGAGATACGGGATCTGGCGCACCGATGATCATACCGCGCTCAAAATCGCTTAGGTCACTGGTTTTGCCCATTCTTACATTCAACCGAACAGTAACTGAATGCTTCAATGCCTGTTTGCCTGCTTAATGTAAGCCACTCCCATGTGACTCACTGTAAGAGCGATCCAGTTTTGTACCTAATAAACTGTCTGGTGAGTGTATATTCTTGTTCCTAACAATTATGTAAAAGGTGAATTAATGATCTGCGAGATGCAGGTTAGACCTCCCACTGTGGTGTTGGTTGGTTGCTGGAAGACACATTCCAAACCTCTTATAAAAGCTCTGACAAGATGTGCTGCAATAAAAGTGACTACTTTGTAACAATTGATGTTCCAGTATAGTTTGCAAGTGGTTTCTCAGTTAAAAAAAGAACACAAAGAAAAACCTTTTGTTTGTCTGAGCACGTTTGAAAATGACTCCAATACCTCTAGTGTGCCAAATTGTATTCAATGAATTCTGACTTTTCTTCTTTCTCATAATGATCTGTAATTAAAACCCAGGAAAAAAGCCAATAACACTATTCCATGCTCAATGGTGTAAAAGTACATCTATGTCCTGTCTGCGCCAGATGTGGGGCAGCTCTCCAATCTCTCTGCCGAGACCAACGTGAGGTGATGTTTTCATTATGTGGTTCGCTGTGGAGGGTGAGGGAAAATGATTGGGGGACTAGCTTCTTGTTTACTCAATGTCATTGTAGTTAGTAATGTTATCTTACGCACGGTGCCACCTGGCTCTGTGGTCTCTTGAGGCTTTACAGGTGTGTGTGTGTGTGTGTGTGTGTGTGTGTGTGTGTGTGTGTGTGTGTGTGTGTGTGTGTGTGTGTGTGTGTGTGTGTGTGTGTGTGTGTGTGTGTGTGTGTGTGTGTGTGTGTGTGTGTGATTTCTATTTCAGACAAAGTCAGGGTTTTATATTCCCACACCTGTTTTATTATTCAGCTCTCTGTGGGTGTGAACGTCTGTTCAGGAGTTGTCTCTGCCGAGTCCCTAACAACCAGATGTTCCGGTTTTCAGGGGAAATGAAAAGAGAGCCTTTGACATGACTTCTGCTTTTGGACCTAAACAAGGCGACACTCCATCTTACCTCCTCTCCACATTTACTGGATTGGTTGAATAGTGCAGAATACTTTTTGTTGTTGTTGTTCTAGTCAAGACCAGTACGTAGGGGATCTAGTTTCAGCTGTTTCTATTACACCTGCTATGTTACGTTCGTTTAGGAGTAGCTGTTTGTGCACTTTAGCCCAAAGACGTCCTTTGAGGGGCTCTGGGTGTTAAAGTAATGGAAGAGTTACTCCTGACATGTTCTAGCTTGCTCCTGTAGTAGGATGTATGTTGAGGAGGTGCTTAGTAATATATGTGTAACAGTATAACTTTAGACCGTCCCCTAGCCCATACCCGGGCGCGAACCAGGGACCCTCTGCACACATAAACAACAGTCACCCATAAAGCATCGTTACCCATCGCTCCACAAAAGCCACGGCCCTTGCAGAGCAAGGGGAACCACTACTTCAAGGTCTCAGAGCAAGTGACGTCACCGATTGAAACACTATTTAGCGCGCTCCACCGCTAACTAAGCTAGAGTTTCACATCCGTTACATATGCCATTTAGCAGATGCATACATTTTACACATGGGTGGCCCCAGTAGTCAAACCAACAATCGTGGTATTGAAAGCACCATGCTTTCAACTGAGCCATTAAATGAGATCATCTTTTTATTAGCATGATTTTGATAATTGTCCTGCAACAGCACGTTGCTGATGAGATGAGTGTTATGTTGTCCTGTCGGTATTGAAAGGTGGCATACTAGGCAGCATAGAATGGGTAAAAGTCACTGACATACCAGCAAATCAGTTGTAGCCTTGTGTGTCTATTGTGGCCTTATGGTTCAATAGTATTTTCCCCGGATGTTTATGACCACATTAAACACACACGCGCGCGCAAACACAAACACAAACACACACACACACAACACACACACACACACACACACACACACACCAATACTCTTTGTGATGTGCAGATACAGCCCCAGCATAATGTGCTTAACCCTGCTGGCAGAGGAGCCCTCTGGTGGGGGTTTTGTGGGGCTTGTAGTCCAGGCCTGACCAGTCAACCAGAGAAGCCATACCTCAGATCTTACATCTGGATGCCTCCAATCCAAAATCTACGGTCACATACAGGGCTGTTATCTGTTTGGACATATGCCTTTTGGCAGCCTGGAGGCAAGCAGCTGCAGAAGATTCCATCCACAAACCCAAGACAAAGGAGTAACAGATAGTGATATCACATCAGTTCCCTCCATCAGTATAGAATGATGTGTTTGCTCATAACAATTCCCCTAATCAAATAGAGATTATAAACTGGGTCGTTCGAGCCCTGAATGCTGATTGGCTGACAGCCGTGGTATATCAAACCGTATACCTCGGGTACGACAAAACATTTATTTGAACTCTTCTAGTTATGTTGGTAACTAGTTTATAATAGCAATAAGGCACCTCAGGGGTTTGTGATATATGGTCAATACACCACGGCTAAGGGCTGTATCCAGGCACTCCGCGTTGCATGAAAAAACAGCCCTTAGCCATTGTATATTAGCCATATACCACACCCCCTCGGGCCTTATTTTTGTTAATGTAACCATTCTTTAACTAGGCAAGTCAGTTAAGAACAAATTGTTATTTACAATGATGGCCAACCCCAGCCAAACCTGGACAATGATGGGACAATTGTGCGCCGCCCTATGGGACTCCCAATCATGGCCAGATGTGCTACACCCTAGATTCAAACCAGGGACTGTAGTGATGCCTCTTGCACTGAGATGCAATGCCTAAAACAACTGCGCCACTCAGAAGCTCTTATATCTTAATTGAACAAGTGTTTCCATAACATAAACACGTTATGGGATAACTTCATATTGATATATTCTTGATTTAATGTGCAATTACATTATTGTAATGAATGCAGGAATATTCTGTGCTTCACATGAAATGGCTTCCGTGTTGGGCGGTAGACAGCTATGATGACAATGACAACTCGGTTTAATTACAGTAAACTGCTCCCTGTCGTTCCCTCTATCTTTACCAAAGTCATTTACATGGAGACTAAAGGGGTTTGTGTGTAGTACCGAAAGGCTCTATATCATGTAAACGGTCTTTTTGGAAAGAATCCTCTCCTAAAGTGCTAGGCTAGAATATCCAGACAGACGTCTGATGTAGACAGAAGTTGACAGAAGTTGTCTTTGGAGAAAGAGAGCACTGGAAGAACAGGGGAGAAGAGAAAGAGAGCACTGGAAGAACAGGGGAGAAGAGAAAGAGAGCACTGGAAGAACAGGAGGGGAGAAGAGAAAGAGAACACTGGAAGAACAGGAGGGGAGAAGAGAAAGAGAACACTGGAAGAACAGGAGGGGAGAAGAGAAAGAGAGCACTGGAAGAACAGGAGGGGAGAAGAGAAAGAGAATACTGGAAGAACAGGAGGGAAGAAGAGAAAGAGAACACTGGAAGAACAGGAGGGGAGAAGAGAAAGAGAACACTGGAAGAACAGGAGGGGAGAAGAGAAAGAGAACACTGGAAGAACAGGGGAGAAGAGAAAGAGAACACTGGAAGAACAGGAGGGGAGAAGAGAAAGAGAACACTGGAAGAACAGGGGAGAGGAGAAAGAGAACACTGGAAGAACAGGGGGGGAGAAGAGAAAGAGAACACTGGAAGAACAGGAGGGGAGAAGAGAAAGAGAACACTGGAAGAACAGGAGGGGAGAAGAGAAAGAGAACACTGGAAGAACAGGAGGGAAGAAGAGAAAGAGAACACTGGAAGAACAGGAGGGGAGAAGAGAAAGAGAACACTGGAAGCACAGGGGAGAAGAGAAAGAGAACACTGGAAGAACAGGGGGGGACAAGAGAAAGAGAACACTGGAAGAACAGGGGAGAAGAGAAAGAGAACACTGGAAGAACAGGGGAGAAGAGAAAGAGAACACTGGAAGAACAGGGGGGGACAAGAGAAAGAGAACACTGGAAGAACAGGGGAGAAGAGAAAGAGAACACTGGAAGAACAGGAGGGGAGAAGAGAAAGAGAACACTGGAAGAACAGGGGAGAGGAGAAAGAGAACACTGGAAGAACAGGGGGGGAGAAGAGAAAGAGAACACTGGAAGAACAGGAGGGGAGAAGAGAAAGAGAACACTGGAAGAACAGGAGGGGAGAAGAGAAAGAGAACACTGGAAGAACAGGAGGGAAGAAGAGAAAGAGAACACTGGAAGAACAGGAGGGGAGAAGAGAAAGAGAACACTGGAAGAACAGGGGAGAAGAGAAAGAGAACACTGGAAGAACAGGGGGGGACAAGAGAAAGAGAACACTGGAAGAACAGGGGAGAAGAGAAAGAGAACACTGGAAGAACAGGGGAGAAGAGAAAGAGAACACTGGAAGAACAGGGGGGGACAAGAGAAAGAGAACACTGGAAGAACAGGGGAGAAGAGAAAGAGAACACTGGAAGAAAAATAAGGAAGAAAGAACTGCGAGGTTAGCAGTGTGTGTAGAAGTAGGACTTGACCCTCTGGGCCCAGGCTTTATTGTCTCCCTGGGCCCAGAGGACACAGCTGTAGGATGATGTATTGCTGTTCTATTTCAACAGCTACAGGAAGGGACAAAAGTCAGATTCATAGACTACATGGACCTTGTGTTTCCCCCTACTACACCATGACCCTGGAGAGAACAGATACATGCCAGGATATCCCCCCTACTACACCATGACCCTGGAGAGAACAGAGACATACCAGGATATCCCCCCTACTACACCATGACCCTGGAGAGAACAGATACATGCCAGGATATCCCCCCTACTACACCATGACCCTGGAGAGAACAGATACATGCCAGGATATCCCCCCTACTACACCATGACCCTGGAGAGAACAGATACATGCCAGGATATTCCCCTTACTACACCATGACCCTGGAGAGAACAGAGACATGCCAGGATATCCCACCTACTACACCATGACCCTGGAGAGAACAGATACATGCCAGGATATTCCCCTTACTACACCATGACCCTGGAGAGAACAGAGACATGCCAGGATCACCCCTCTACTACACCATGACCCTGGAGAGAACAGATACATGCCAGGATATCCACCCTACTACACCATGACCCTGGAGAGAACAGAGACATGCCAGGATATCCCCCCTACTACACCATGACCCTGGAGAGAACAGAGACATGTCAGGATCACCTCCTACTACACCATGACTCTAGAGAAGATGGCTGGGACATGCTAGGATTTGTTTTCATGTTACAAAATTTGATCTGAAAAAGGGCCAAGATGTCACAGACAGCTACACTCTGTGGTGACAAATTGACACTTACTTCCAGACAAGGACAACAGAAAAAAAATAGAGAGTCTTGTGCCTGGATTTAGTCACGATGTGCTAGATGCCAAGAGTGAGTGCATATACTAACGCATAAAAGCAGCGTGACTGCCGCCTCTCTCTGTGTAAAGAGGCAATTTGCTCTCCCCTAAAACTCCTTCCTCTAGCAGTGTATACTGTATGGCTCTGGGTATTTGTCTGACACTGGCCCCCGCTGGTGATAACAGGTTCCGTTTCTTTGTTTTGAACCCTGCTGGTCTATACCAACATGGGTGCTCTGAGAAATACAACTCTTGAGAGCTGTACTTTTGCTCCTCTGACTTTCACAATTTAAGCCATTTCTCATGTCTCACTGTTTAAATATCAAATTACAGTTAATTATGTGAAGGAGACTTAAGCAGCTGTTAATGGCTATTAGATATAGATATAGAGTGAAATTGAGCTAAAAACGCAAGGCCTGTATGTCCATTTAGCATTAAAGGAGTACAACCATGTCAAAGCTAGGTAGTGTGACAACTGGCTTCAGGGTTTAGCTGTCAACTGGATGAGGAGCCACTTTAGTCCACAGGGGGGCACTGTTGTCCTTTGCTCCTCAAGCAGAAATCTTTTGCTACATTTTCATGATTTTTCCCCCAGATAATATTTGACACAAAATGACAATATGTTTATTCCTATTCCTTGGTTGAATTTAGCACCATGGTATGGGGAATCATTTATTGTCTCTGTGTGTGTTTTAGCGCATAATGGTCTGTTAATTTCATAGCTCAGTGGTAAGGCATTATTTATCTGAAAATGGGCATCTACAATGGTTCATTCTCCAGGGAGGATTTCAAACAGAGGAGAAAATAATGCTATGGGCAAAATGCACCAAAACACAAACAGCAGTTAGACACTGCTACTACATGTTCTGTCATCTTTCCAAAACAGCAGTGGTGATTTTGGTTCCCTCCAAAAAACAGTTCAAATTCAACTTGATCTTTTTTGGGGTTTGCCATACTGGTTTAAAATGAGATTGCTGAACTGAGCAATTACATGGAAAATCCTTTGTGAGGCTCATACTTGGCTAAATGCAATGAGAATGTCTGACTGCAGTCAGAGTGTGATGGCTGGTAGTCACAACTAATTATTGCTGGTAATTACTACTTTGGTTTCAAAGCAGCTTATGGTAAAGTAGTCTGTAGTGAAGATAAAGTCATCTGCAACATCAAAGGAAGAAAATAAGGGAATTTCAGTGCAGGAAATGTGACGTTTTGACTAAGAAACAGAGAGATCAGTGTCTTCGGAAAGTATTCAGACCCCTTCGCCTTTTCCATATTTTGTAACGTTACAGCCTTATTCTAAAATGTATTAATTAAAAAAAGGATTTTGAACAACAACAAAAAAGTCATGCCTAATTTACACAAGTATTCAGACTCTTTGCTCTGAGACTCAAAATTGAGCTCAGGTGCATCCTGTTTCGATTGATCACCCTTGAGATGTTTCTACAACTTGATTTGAATCCACCTGTGGTTAATTCAATTGATTGGACATGATACAGTGCCTTGCGAAAGTAGTCGGCCCCCTTGAACTTTGTGACATTTTGCCACATTTCGCTTGGGGTATGTCTCTACTGATAGAGACATACCCCAAGCGACTTACAGCTTCAAACATCCTTCGAGACATTCTGTGTCTTTTTGTTTTTGTTGTTGTTGTGTTGTTGGGAGTCTGTCGTTTAAAAAAAAAAAAGACTCCCAACAACACAACAACAACAAAAACAAAAAGACACAGAATGTCTCGAAGGATGTTTGAAGCTGTAAGTCGCTTGGGGTATGTCTCTATCAGTTTTGCACATCGAGAGACTGAAATTTTTTCCCATTCCTCCTTGCAAAACAGCTCGAGCTCAGTGAGGTTGGATGGAGAGCATTTGTGAACAGCAGTTTTCAGTTCTTTCCACAGATTCTCGATTGGATTCAGGTCTGGACTTTGACTTGGCCATTCTAACACCTGGATATGTTTATTTTTGAACCATTCCATTGTAGATTTTGCTTTATGTTTTGGATCATTGTCTTGTTGGAAGACAAATCTCCGTCCCAGTCTCAGGTCTTTTGCAGACTCCATCAGGTTTTCTTCCAGAATGGTCCTGTATTTGGCTCCATCCATCTTCCCATCAATTTGAACCATCTTCCCTGTCCCTGCTGAAGAAAAGCAGGCCCAAACCATGATGCTGCCACCACCATGTTTGACAGTGGGGATGGTGTGTTGAGGGTGATGAGCTGTGTTGCTTTTTTGCCAAACATAACGTTTTGCATTGTTGCCAAAAAGTTCAATTTTGGTTTCATCTGACCAGAGCACCTTCTTCCACATGTTTGGTGTGTCTCCCAGGTGGCTTGTGGCAAACTTTAAACGACACTTTTTTATGGATATCTTTAAGAAATGGCTTTCTTCTTGCCACTCTTCCATAAAGGCCAGATTTGTGCAATATACGACTGATTGTTGTCCTATGGACAGAGTCTCCCACCTCAGCTGTAGATCTCTGCAGTTCATCCAGAGTGATCATGGGCCTCTTGGCCGCATCTCTGATCAGTCTTCTCCTTGTATGAGCTGAAAGTTTAGAGGGACGGCCAGGTCTTGGTAGATTTGCAGTGGTCTGATACTCCTTCCATTTCAATATTATCGCTTGCACAGTGCTCCTTGGGATGTTTAAAGCTTGGGAAATCTTTTTGTATCCAAATCCGGCTTTAAACTTCTTCACAACAGTATCTCGGACCTGCCTGGTGTGTTCTTCATGATGCTCTCTGCGCTTTTAACGGACCTCTGAGACTATCACAGTGCAGGTGCATTTATATGGAGACTTGATTACACACAGGTGGATTGTATTTATCATCATTAGTCATTTAGGTCAACATTGGATCATTCAGAGATCCTCACTGAACTTCTGGAGAGAGTTTGCTGCACTGAAAGTAAAGGGGCTGAATAATTTTGCAC
The DNA here is from genome assembly GCF_002021735.2 of Oncorhynchus kisutch. Taxonomy (NCBI): domain Eukaryota; kingdom Metazoa; phylum Chordata; class Actinopteri; order Salmoniformes; family Salmonidae; genus Oncorhynchus; species Oncorhynchus kisutch. The sequence goes on along the minus strand of NC_034176.2, from coordinate 20,076,240 downwards.
GCCCAATTTTTCAGTTTTTGATTTGTTAAAAAAGTTTGAAATATCCAATAAATGTTGTTCCACTTCATGATTGTGTCCCACTTGGTGTTGATTCTTCACAAAAAAATACAGTTTTATATCTTTATGTTTGAAGCCTGAAATGTGGCAAAAGGTCGCAAAGTTCAAGGGGGCCGAATACTTTCGCAAGAGCAAAAACCAAGCCATGAGGTTGAAGGAATCGTCCGTAGAGCTCCGAGACTGGATTGTGTCAAGGCACAGATCTGGGGAAGGGTACCAAACAATTTATGCAGCATTGAAGGTCCCCAAGAACACAGTGGTCTCCATCATTCTTAAATGGAAGAAGTTTGGAACCACCAAGACTCTCCCTAGACCAGGCCGCTCGGCCAAACTGAGCAATCTGGGGAGAAGGGCCTTTGTCAGGGAGGTGACCAAGAACCCGATAGCAGACTGAGAAAATTCCAGAGTTCCTCTGTGGAGATAGGAGAACCTTCCAGAAGGACAACCATCTTTGCAGCACTCCACCAATCAGGCCTTTATGGTATAGTGACCAGACGGAAGCCACTACAACGTAAAAGGCACATGACAGCCCGCTTGGAGTTTGCCAAAAGGCACCTAAAGGACTCTCAGACCATGAGAAACAAGTCTCTGAATGTCCTTGAGTGGCCCAGCCAGAGCCCGGACTTGAACCCGATCTAACATCTCTGGAGAGAACTGAAAATATCTGTGCAGCAACGCTCCCATCCAACCGGACAGCGCTCGAGAGGATCTACAGAGAAGAATGGAAGAAACTCCCCAAATACAGGTGTGCCAAGCTTGTAGCTTCATACCCAAGAAGACTCGAGGGTGTAATTGGTGCTTCAACAAAGTACTGACTAAAGTGTCTGAATACTTATGTAAATGTGATATTTCATTATCTAAAAACCTGTTTTTGCTTTGTCCTTATGGGGTATTGTGTGTAGATGAATGAGGGGGGAATAAACTATTCAATCCATTTTAGAATTAGGCTGTGACGTAACAAAATGTTGAAAAGTCCAGGGGTTTGAATACTTTCCGAACGCACTGTATGGTTATTAAGATCGTCTTCCGCTGCCAAGCTTTAATTCATAGTACCATAGAGAGACTCACTGTAACTTAAATGTGTCAACCTCTCTCTGTGAGGCTCAGAAGGCTAATATCCCCTCTGCCCTTCCATCAAAACCGGCCCTCTACTCCAGCATGACTCAGGTCTAAGGCAGCGACCTGACTGCATGGTGCTGCAGAAAGCAAGACCATTGGAATATGAACTGGTGGCAATGTGGCACTGCTGTAACCATATAATTGCCTATACTGTCTGGAAATGTAGATGATAAGTAGATCTGCCTGGTGCCTGGTCCAAGCTAATGATTATGAACTTACGTCAGAAATTGGCCTCCCCTTTGCCAAATTCATCAGACCTGAGTGGAGAGGAATGCAGCTGTACCACATGTCACAGTCTCTCAAAGCTGCTCCTCAGGAACGGCTGATTATGCTAAACCCACCTCCAGCTGTAACTATTCACCATATCAACATCTTTAATACAATTTAATAGTTCAGTAGAAAAGGGAGGTGAAGGCTTCATGCCATGGCCTTGGATTAAGTATTTATGTGATTCAAAATATGGACATTCAGCTCCACAGAGAGAGACATCAACAGAGGAGAAAGATATCAACAGAGGAGAGAAGTCTATCAAAGGAGAACATATATTTTCAAACAGGAAAACTGTCAGGAAAAAGTTGGAGGAGGCAATAAAAACAAATGCCTTCTATGAGCCTTGTGTTTGGCCATTATTGCCTCTGACAGTTACCATCATCCTCCATTAACGGCAAACATCAAAAGGCATCATTTTTCTCAGTGATGCACACTTCACCTTGTCAATCCATGTTCTTCCTCCTACAGGAACGCATTATATATAAATAAATATATATTATAGAATTTTATAGAACCCCCCCACAGTCCCCTCCGAGGACCTCCTACTCCATCCCCCCTCTCCAACCCACACACCCCCATCTCCACCCCCTCCGAGCCACCATCCCCATCCAACCTAACCAAACAACTACCCACCCGATGTGCGAACGACCAATAAAAAATGTAAAACTGAGAAAAAGAGACAAGAACAAATAAAAACAACAACAAACAAAACAACAATGTAAAACAAAAGGTTTCAAGGATAATAAAAACAGCATTTTGGGTTCCCAATGCCAAACCATTCAGTTGAAAATGTCATGACATTTGCAATTTGATTTCCAGACTGCATAGTATGTGAACAGCACTTTTCAGAAAATGGGACATAGAATGGTTCAACTTTATCTCGATACAATCAGCAAACCCCTGGCCGAGTTCAAGAAGGGGGCGGTTGGTTTGACTTTGACGTGACATTTTGTTTGATGGGCATGTCCACATCTGTGCTAGAGACCTCTTCTGGGGTTGAAGTTGTTGATAGTGGAGCTATGTTTGAATACAAACCTGGAGTTCAGCTTTGGAAGGGCCTGCCCCCCACTCGGCCGGAGTGCATACATGGGCTGAGGGGAGAGCGAGGGCCCCCCACTCGGCCGGAGTGCATACATGGGCTGAGGGGAGAGCGAGGGCCCCCCACTCGGCCGGAGTGCATACATGGGCTGAGGGGAGAGCGAGGGCCCCCCACTCGGCCGGAGTGCATACATGGGCTGAGGGGAGAGCGAGGGCCCCCCACTCGGCCGGAGTGCATACATGGGCTGAGGGGAGAGCGAGGGCCCCCCACTCGGCCGGAGTGCAAACATGGGCTGAGGGGAGAGCGAGGGCCCCCCACTCGGCCGGAGTGCATACATGGGCTGAGGGGAGAGCGAGGGCCCCTCACTCGGCCAGAGTGCATACATGGGCTGAGGGGAGAGCGAGGGCCCCCCACTCGGCCGGAGTGCATAAATGGGCTGAGGGGAGAGCGAGGGCCCCCCACTCGGCCGGAGTGCATACATGGGCTGAGGGGAGAGCGAGGGCCCCCCACTCGGCCGGAGTGCATACATGGGCTGAGGGGAGAGCGAGGGCCCCCCACTCGGCCGGAGTGCATACATGGGCTGAGGGGAGATCGAGGGCCCCCCACTCGGCCGGAGTGCATACATGGGCTGAGGGGAGAGCGAGGGCCCCCCACTCGGCCGGAGTGCATACATGGGCTGAGGGGAGAGCGAGGGCCCCCCACTCGGCCGGAGTGCATACATGGGCTGAGGGGAGAGCGAGGGCCCCCCACTCGGCCGGAGTGCATACATGGGCTGAGGGGAGAGCGAGGGCCCCGGGCAACAACTCACTTTGAGTTATATCGTTAAATATACCGGTATAAATATCATTTTATTATGATAATACATTGTCTGTCTGTCAGTAAGTCAGTCAATGTCAGTCAAAATTCAATTTCAGTCAGTTAATGTCAGTCAATAGTCAATGTCAGTCAGTCAGTCAGTCAGAAGTTAATGTCAGTCAGTCCGTTAGTCAATGTTAGTCAATGACAGTCAATGACAGTCAATCAGTCAGTCAATGTCAGTCTGTCAATCAGTCAGTCAGTCAGTCAATGACAGTGAGTCAATCAGTCAGTCAGTCAGTCAATGACAGTGAGTCAGTCAATGTCAGTCAATCTGTCAGGCAGTCAGTCAATGTCAGTCGATGTCAGTCTGTCAGTCAGTCAGTAGTCAATGTCAGTCTGTCAGTCAGTCAGTAGTCAATGTCAGTCAGTCAGTCTATGTCTGTCAATCTGTCAGTCAGTCAGTCAGTCAATGTCAGTCAATCTGTCAGTCAGTCAGTCAATGTCAGTCAATGTCAGTCTGTCAGTCAGTAGGTCAGTCAGTCAATGTCTGTCAATCTGTCAGTCAGTCAGTAGTCAATGTCAGTCAGTCAGTCAATGTCTGTCAATCTGTCAGTCAGTCAGTCAGTAGTCAATGTCAGTCGGTCAGTCAGTAGTCAACGTCAGTCAGTCAGTCAGTCAATGTCAGTCAGTCAGTCAGTCAGTCAATATCAATCAGTCAGTCAGTGAGTCAGTGAGTCAGTCAGTCAGGCAGTCAGTCAACGGCAGTCAGTCAGTCAGTAGTGAATGTCAGTCAGTCAGTCAAATCAAATCAAATCAAATTCATTTATATAGCCCTTCGTACATCAGCTGATATCTCAAAGTGCTGTACAGAAACCCAGCCTAAAACCCCAAACAGCAAGCAATGCAGGTGTAGAAGCACGGTGGCTAGGAAAAACTCCCTCGAAAGGCCAAAACCTAGGAAGAAACCTAGAGAGGAACCAGGCTATGTGGGGTGGCCAGTCCTCTTCTGGCTGTGCCGGGTGGAGATTATAACAGAACATGGCCAGGATGTTCAAATGTTCATAAATGACCAGCATGGTCGAATAATAATAAGGCAGAACAGTTGAAACTGGAGCAGCAGCACAGTCAGGTGGAAGTTGAAACTGGAGCAGCAGCATGGTCAGTCAATGTCCGTCAGCATCAGTCAATGACAGTCAGTCAGTCAGTAGTCAATGTTAGTCAGTGAGGCAATGTCAGTCAGTCAATCTGTCAGTCAGTCAGTCAACGACAGTCAGTCAGTCAGTAGTCAATGGCAGTCAGTCAATGTCAGTCAATGTCAGTCATTCAGTCAATGTCAGTCTGGCCATCTGTCTGTCAGTCAGTCAATGTCAGTCATTCAGTGAGTCATTCAATCAATGTTGTCATGACGTTGCCCTCTTTGGGTACAGCAAGCCCCATCCCCCTCTCCCTGCCTCCCCCTTGCCTCCTTCAACTAGGCTGCTGTGGTCAGAGAGGTCGAAAATTCCTAGGGAAGACCCTGCCTCATGGCCACACAGTATAACGACCGAGTGAATTTTCATAGAGAACAAAGGAATTTCTTCCACCTCACAGAACTTGAGGTCCGAACAACATTTATGTTCCGGAGAATGTATAAAAGATCGGTGAAGAATCCAGCTACTTGTTACATTTTGGTGAGGCTCATGGGAGACGGTGCGGCCACATTACCATAATGCTGTTTATATAATAGCCTCAGATATGAGGTTAGCATCTAATTGTTGTATAAGATGAATGAGTGAGTATGATACTGTTTGTAAAATTGTGTAATGTGATTTTGGACTGTTTAATGAAGGAAACGCCAATTCCCTTTTGAGTTTAATTAAATCAGAGGACCGCCCATGAGCCCAGTTAGGGTCAGGCATCCTGGGACAGCCCCTTTTCTGCAATTCCGAATAGAACCCCAACTTTGAGAAGTTCTCAGTAGACCATGTTTTTCTCCATTACTAGGGGGCAAAGGTTGCAGACCATTGCTGAATCCTTTTAACCATACCACGTGGTTAAACTGTTAGACTATCGATACCGACAGAATAAGACCAAGTCTTTGATATGAATTACTAGTCTGCAGCTAGGAATTCGGTATCATTGAACGTGAAGAACGACAACCGCCAAAACATACATTCTACAACAACATGAATGAATGTCGCTCTGAACTATCCCCTCTAACCACGACAGACGATATATTGATTGCAATTGTTCCCGAAAGAGTGAGCGTTCATGTGCTAAGGATTAGCATTTCAATTGTTATAATTATTAACTCTGTCGTGACTTCTCCGGTGAACCCCACTCCCCCTTTTGTCTAACAAGCCGCCATGCCGGTTTAGCCCACTAGGGGCACATTCTCCTATAATTTCTTGTAACCATATTTACTTTGTTTGTTTATGCATTTCTGTGAATTACTTAGTTAGTATATAAATGATTTAAGACAATTGATGTATGGATGAGTCATAGTGAAGACTGGGTTTGTGCAGATAACCAACAATTTACGACGTTTGGAATGAGACTAACGTGAGGTAAAGTAAATAATTCATTAATCAGAAGACTTGATCAAGATATGAAAATATCTGAAAGGTTATATTAGGATATTATAACTTTGTAATCGGAATATCTTCCTTGGTGCCCTGACTTCCTAGTTAATTACAGTTACATGATTAATCAGTTTAATCGCGTAATACTAATTACAGAGAATCTTTCATAAAAACTAAAAGTCTTCATTTAATGATAGCAAAGAAACGACAATGTCCATCAGTTAGTCATTCAGTAGTCAATATCAGTCAGTCAGTCAATATCAGTCAGTCAGTCAATATCAGTCAATCAGTCAGTCAATGGCAGTCAGTCAATCAGTAGTGAATGTCAGTCAGTCAGTCATTCAATGTCCGTCAGCGTCAGTCAATGACAATCAATCAGTCAGTCAGTAGTCAATGTCAGTCAGTGAGGCATTGTTAGTCAGTCAGTCAATGTTCGCCAATGTCAGTCTGTCAATCTGTCAGTCAGTCAATAACAGTCAGTCAGTGAGTAGTCAATGCCAGTCAATGTCAGTCAGTCAGTCAATGTCAGTCTGTCAATCTGTCAGTCAGTCAATGACAGTCAGTCAGTCAGTAGTCAATAACAGTCAATGTCAGTCAGTCAGTCAATGTCAGTCTGTCTGTCAGTCAATGTCAGTCATTCAGTCAGTCATTCAATGTCCGTCAGCGTCAGTCAATGACAGCCAATCAGTCAGTCAGTAGTCAATGTCAGTCAGTGAGGCATTGTCAGTCAGTCAGTCAATGTCAGTCTGTCAATCTGTCAGTCAGTCAATAACAGTCAGTCAGTGAGTAGTCAATGCCAGTCAATGTCAGTCAGTCAGTCAATGTCAGTCTGTCAATCTGTCAGTCAGTCAATGACAGTCAGTCAGTCAGTAGTCAATAACAGTCAATGTCAGTCAGTCAGTCAATGTCAGTCTGTCAATCTGTCTGTCAGTCAATGTCAGTCATTCAGTCAGTCATTCAATGTCCGTCAGCGTCAGTCAATGACAGCCAATCAGTCAGTCAGTAGTCAATGTCAGTCAGTGAGGCAATGTCAGTCATTCAGTCAGTCATTCAGTCAATGATTCAGTAGCCAACGTCAGTCAGTCAATGTCAGTCAGTCAGTAGGCAATGTCAGTCAGTGAGGCAATGTCAGTCATTCAGTCAGTCATTCAGTCAATGATTCAGTAATCAACGTCAGTCAGTCAATGTCAGTCAATGTCAGTCAATGTCAGTCAGTCAGTAGGTAATGCCAGTCAGTCAATGTCAGTCAGTCAGTCAATGTCAAACTGTCAATATGTCAGTCAGTCGGTCAGTCAGTCAGTCAATGTCAGTCAATCTGTCAGTCAGCCAGTCAGTCAGTCAATGTCAGTCAGTCAGTTGATGTTCGCCAATGTCAGTCTGTCAATCTGTCAGTCAGTCAGTCAATCCATGACAGTCAGTCAGTAGTCAATGGCATTCAGTCAGTCAATGGCAGTCAATGTCAATGTCAGTCAGTCAGTCTGTCAGTCAGTCAATATCAGTCAGTCAATGTCAGTCTCTTCAGTCAGTCAGTCAGTCAATGTCAGTCAATCTGTCAGTCAGTCAGTCAGCCAATGTCAGTCTGTCAATCTGTCAGTCAGTCAGTCCATGCCAGTCAGTCAGTAGTCAATGGCAGTCAGTCAATCTGTCAGTCTGTCAGACAGTCAATGTCAGTCTGTCAGTCAATAGTCAATGTCAACCAGTCAATGTCAGTCAGTCAATGTCAGGCAATATCAGTCAGTCAGTCAGTCAGTTAGTGGTCGCGTCAATTCTGGATGACATACTTTTTTCCAGTATTTTGGTTTTGCAGACCACTTTAATATTTTCTCAAAGTTCATTAATATTATTTGCAGCCATGGTTATGATCTGACTCTTAACAGCAGGACATAAATAACGACCCCCGACAGTGCAAGTTTGCTGGAGCAGCAAAATACTACATTTTACAGTAATTGATGAAGCACCAGTGTACAGTATTTCATATCCTGGGTAATTTTCTAATTGGTCGAGAGGTCGGCTATTAAAGCTAAGGCCTGTAGCATGTTCAGAAGGAAACTCTTACTCATTAGTGCATTGGTCTTAGTTTGAATTAAAAACATACGTAGTTGTGTGAATCCAAAAGCTACTTACTGTTTTTCATGGAAAGGTTTTGATTTTTCTTTTTAAAAGACTTGATGAACTACTTGCTTGCATGAGGCTTTGAATTAGTGATGTGGTTTATTGAGGTTGGCCTTCAAAGACTTCTCAGTCATTACCCCAATGCTGCAGTCCTCCTGGAATATGTAAAGGCATGTAAATATGATTAGATATTTCTGAAGCGTCTCTGATGCAGGAGGTTTTGTACAGTATGTATATATCCACAGAGATAATGTAGAGACCACTCTCTTACTTTATTACCCCCCTTTCTATTCCAAGGAAAACAAAAAAAACTCTGGGTTTCCGTTAGGATTGTTAGGAAAATATGGCGCTGTACAACGTGACGGTCGGGAGTACAGTACTGGGCTATTTAGCTAAACAATCCAGTGCTCTGCGGGAGACCGGGGTTCAATTCCCTGATGGGGAGGAAGGAATAGGCTGTCCTTGTAAATAAGAATTTGTTCTTAACTGACTTGCCTTGTTAAATAAAGGTTAAACTAAGAGCATAACATTTCTACACCCTAATTTTCTAATTCTAATCTAACCAATACCCAAACGAAGATTCAGTGAAAATAAAAATCTCATTGATTTATCAAGACCAGCCCCCATGCTTGTCTCAGAGCAGCGTGAAAAGGTGCTATAATAGTTGTAGGCTATTGCTTCTAACTTCAATATGCTCTTTAAATAAATAAGACCTACATCATTTTTAACAGCACATTACTCAACACTAGTGAGACTCATGTTGCCTACGGTAGGCCTACAGTATATTGAAAAATATGACATGACTCTCCGCCAATAATTACATATTGAGGATTGGACGATTGGAGGATATTTCTGTAATTCAGTGATATTTATTCCCATAGTAAATCGTTATGGATCCATAACTAAATAAACATTGGCATTTTGAAAGAGTATTTTTATCATTATTTTTATTAAAGAAAGCATAAAGATGCCATTATTAAATACATTGTTTTAGTTTGAACGTGAGAGACTGGCACTAAGAACAGAGCAGCGAGAACGTTTCCCTAGTCAGCGCCATTATTAGTGCAATGCCCCTTAAAGAAGATTTAGTTTTCAAATAACGTAAAATGAGCAAGAAAAAGACCATTCTTGAACATCGGGTGAGACATTGTTACTAATTTGTAAATAAAGGCAGTTCGTTATTTAAGAATGTTTTATTTCTGTTTTTAGAGGGAGAAAAACCTAGTCATCTCATGGGTCTCCAAGTCAAGGACAACACAGCTATTGAACCTGCATCTGTAGCAACACAGATTGCACTGCGATGCAGTGTCTTAGACCGTTGCACCACTCAGGCACTGTACAATGTTACTGGTCGGGAGTGTTCTACAGTACTACAGTAAGAGCAAAATAAAATAATTAAAACCTTCGTATAACAACAGTTTTATTACATGTAAGTAATACTGAAGTCATGCACAAGTATCAGTTTCTATTTAGGTTTATGTCGCCCATTCATTGTCGGTTATCTAACACAGTTTGGAATGTTCATGCGAAAAAAATACAAAATAAATCCTGGATACCTATAACCCAAATCCCACTGTAGATATCACCACTGGCAGTTGGCATAATTAATGTTTAACTATGTTTACACCATGAGCAGTCCAAGTGCTGGGCAAGGAGCTTAATAATGAGTGTCAACACATTCTGTCACCATCTGAACGATTAGAGTGGATCTTTGCCTGGTCTCTCAAAGTAAGATGGGAGCATTATAGCATGTGGTCCTCCATTGATCAATAAATAGCAAATGTCTCATTCTTGCAAACACATGGCAAGCTTTTGCATTCAAGATAACTAGACCTGTCATGTGGATTTTCTCCACTGTCTCCTTTGTGCACTGTCTCTCTCCATTAGAGATGAAAGCTATTCTCATGGCTATGGCACATAGAATTCCAATCTGTATTGTGTTCAGAATTCCAATATATTTAATATTTACTTATTAAGATTACTTATTAAGATAAACTTTGGGTGAGCTGGTTTAGATTCTCTTCCCTTTAAATACAAAATAAACTCTGTCCTCTTGATGTATTCTAGTTCTATGCTTCATTGTTTATCCATTTGGGTTGTTTCCTGCTGTATGTGGAGGTTCAATTGCGGAATGGCCATCTGGCATTTCGGGCAAATCCTTTTTTAGCCCAGTGGGACTGTCTGACTTGTTTTTTTTTGTGTGCAAAATGATCATTATTTGGCTAATAATGTTGAAAAGAATAGCGTAGAACAGATGGTGCCGACGGAGAAGAAAGCTTATACTATTATCACATATGTGACCCGATTCAGGAAACTAGGCATATGTCACAAGTCACGACTTCACAGGAGAGTCGTTTGAACATAAAAAAATATGTTTTTAATCAAAATGCGTTTTTGTGTAGAAATGCCTTTTCAGGAACATGTGAACTTTCATGTGCGTAAAAACAAATAAAATTGTTGAATTGCTTGTTGGTTTAGCCACAGAAAAAGTGAACAACCATCCTGCTAGCCATGATTGGCTGAGATAATGAGTGGGCTGGACATGCCAAGAGATAAGTTTTGATTAGTCTGCAGTGTAGCATCTGGTGTCTACAAAATGAGCTGCTCATAATGCATAGATAATATTTTCTACTGCAGTTTTTTCGATAGATATAATGTTAGCCATGGAGAACTGCAAATATGTTGCTACTGCTCTCAATAACATTGCTGCCCTGAATTTATCCGGCGCTATCGACAAAGGTCCGTTGGGAAGAATTTGTGATGGACTACTTTCTGGAGGATGATCGTGCCATGATGGTTTGCTAGGGGTGGCTGTCTGCCATGAAGCTTTCATCCATGTATACAGGTAAGAATCTAACATTGAACCTATTTGGTTAACTTTAGCTAGCTATGACAATCGGGTTTGTATTGCTAGTTTACTGTCAGCTAGCCAACTGGACTTCGATGGCTGGCTTGCTAACGTTACTCTATGAATTGGGATTTGAGTTAATTTTTTAGCTAGCTAACGTTAACGTTACATGTCTAAACAAAATACCCCAAGTTAAAGCTTGCTGTTTGCTAACGTTAGTGGAGGTTATATTGCTGGCTTGCTAGCTAACATTGAAACTATTTGGTTAACTTTAGCTAGCTATGACAATCAGTTTGTATTGCTAGTTAATTATGAATTGCTTTTGACGGACTGGCACACATCAACACCATCATCCCAAACAACCTGGATCCCCAACAATTCGCATACCGCCCCAACCGATCGACAGATGATGCAATCTTAATTGCACTTCACACTGCCCTACTCCTCCTGGATAAGAGGGAAATAACTATGTGAGAATGCTGTTCATAAACCTCAGCTCAGCATTTAACACCATAGCTCATCACCAAGCTGGGGACCCGGGGACTGAACACCTCCCTCTGCAACTGGAACCTGGACTTCCAGATGAGCCGGCCCTAGGTGGTGAGTGTAGGGAACAACACCTACACCATGCAGATCCTCAACCAACGGCGATGAGAGCCTACAGGGGAAAGTCAGAGACGGAGTAGTGTGGTGCCGGGACAACAACCTCTCCCTCAACGTCAGTAAGACCAAGGAGCTGATCGTGGACTACAGGAGAAAGAGGTTAGACCACATCCCCATCCAAATTGACAGAGCTCTAGTGGAGCTCTAATTGAAATCCATTCCAGGTGACTACCTCATGAAGCTGGTTGAGGGATTGTCAAGAGTGTGCAAAGCTGTCATCAAGGCAAAGGGTGGCTACTTTGAATAATCTCAAATATAAAATATATTTTGATTTGTTTAACACTTCTTTGGTTACTACATTATTGAATATATGTGTTATTATTCTACAATGTAGAAAATAGTAAAAAAATAAAGAAAAAACATTGAATGTCACAACATTTTGGCTGGTACTGTATGTGAATGTTTTGGGGTTTTGTGTGAGAGTGTCAGAGTAGTGTGTGTGAGTGAGTGAGTATATAGTGTGTACTGTATATATAGTCTTGTGTGCATAGAGTCAGTGCAAGATAGGGTCAGTGCAGATAGTCTGGTTAATTGGTTAACCAATTAATTAATTATTAATTGTAGCAGTCTGTATGGCTAATTAGCGTTCCGGTAGTAAGAGTCAACAGTCTATGGCTTGGGTGGCTGGAATCTTTGGCAAGTTTTCAGGCCTTCCTCTGACACCGCCCGATATAGAGGTCCTGGATGGCACGGAGCTCTGCCCCAGTGATGTACTGGGCTGTACACATAACCCACTGTAGTGCTTTGCTGTCGAGGGAGGTGCATTTGCCATAATAAGCGGTGATGCAGCAAGTCAAGATGCTCTCGATAGTGCAGCTGTAGAACGTTTTGAGGACACGAGGGTCCATGCCAAATCTTTATAACCTCTTGAGGGGGAAGAGGAGCTGCCGTGCCCTCTTCATGACTGTGTGGGGGTGTGTGGACCATGTTAAGTACTTATTGATGTGGATACCATGCAACTTTAAGCTTTTTTGGTTACGACATGATTCCATATGTGTTATTTCATAGTTTTGATGTCTTCACTATTATTCTACAATGTAGAAATTAGTAATAATAAAGAAAATCCCTTGAATGAGTCGGGGGTGGAGCAAGTTCTGGCCTAACTAACAGCTACACATCCATATGCCCGATTCTTGCCTCTGTCACCTTGGCTTGATCTTTGGGAAGTTAATTACCCAGGTTGTTCTTCAATACCTTGTAGCAATTGCGTTTGTAAAGAGCACTGTACAAATACACTTTAGGTTGATTTGATTCAATTGGAATGTTCTCTGGAAAAACCGTATCAAATATTAGGAAACACTGTGTGTACAAATGAAATATCATAAGATTCCCTAGCAGCCAGCACTTTAGTGGAAGCCCTCCACTGGTTACAGAGACAAAGCCACAACAGCAGTGTGTAATAAAACCACAACAGCTGTGAGAGACCAAGATCCCATCACCAAAAGAGTACAATTTTGTTTCAGATGTTCAGCTTTGGAGATGATGGCTCCATCAATAACCATCCCCGATGTGAAAGACAGGGAGTGGCGATGACGCAGTCAAACTCAGACGGCATGGCAGAATCTATATAATTGCTTTAGAGCTTCTCTTTCCAATAGAAATGTCCAGACTTTCTTCAACGGAGCAGGGAATTACATCTCAAGTAGGGTGGTTCAATAGCTCTGTCCACTCCCCTGACAACACAGTTGCTTACTTAAAGGGATAGTTCATGCAAAATCTATATTTGGGTACAATTACCCTTACTTTGAGTTGTGTCTAACGGCCCATGGTAACAGAATCCACAATAATCCATGATTTACTTTTGGCTACAGCCTGGAGTTAGCATATTAGCACTATCAGATTTCATGAAAGATAACAGCAATGTTAGTAAAGCTGCACTTCCTGAAAAACTAAATTGTTGGTGGAGTTATTGGGGAATATTTTTATCGTGCAAACGGCTGAAATAATCTCCAGAATATGGTTACTCAGAACTGGAACTATTACTTCACGTAGCCACACCACAGGGCAGCTGTATGCGTCTTGCAGTGATATTGTCATCCCCCTGGGGCAGGCACTTAGACGTGGATTGCTTTTCAGGTGTGATCAAAACTGACCGGTAAAAACAGGAAGTATCAGAGCATTAGAACATTTGAAGTTTATTGCAAAAATGACAACATTCTCGCGGGGAAGAAAACATGAACAGGTATCGACGCTACCAAACTTAGTTTGAAGTGTTTAAGGACTTTTCGGCTTGCAGTGTGGCTTTGAAAACATTAGTTAAGCTGTTTCCATTCATGAAATCTGACGATGCAGGCTGTAGCCAGGAGTAAATAATCAGTTATTGTGGATTCTGTCATCGTGGGCCTTCAGACACAGCTCAAGGTAAGGGTAATTTGACAAACACATAGATTTTGCATGAACTATCCTTTAAGAAAGGCTCAGAGGGTTTTTGATTTTCTATTACTTTTTTCTCTTACCCAACTATGCTCAATTTACAAATTTAACCCTTTACAAAAAAGCCAGACTGTTCTTGACTTATGAGGCAGGCAGTAAAAAATTAAATTAAATAAAGATCAAGGGTAAAATTACAAAAATTAATGTGCATATGCAGCCTCAGTGCTCAATATGTGTGGAATATAGAGTATCAACAGTACCTTTGGGAAAACGTGCTTCATTTCCTCCTTTCCAATAACCTGCCTTGCATTTCCACTGTGGCTCTGCAAGAGCCATATACTGTATATAGAGAATTGGGCCAATGCAGTTTTTCTGCATTATGATGCATTTACATGACACTTCAATATTCTATGGCAGCCATGTTAGCTCCCTATTAGCATTACATGGGGAATATTTCTAAGTTGGCCTAACTCTCTCTATAGTCTATACAGTGCCTTCGGAAAGTATTCAGACACCTTGACTTTTTCACATTTTGTTAGGTTACAGCCTTGTTCTAAAATGTATTTAATATTTTTTTCCCCCCTCATCAATCTACACACAACACCCAATAACAAAGCAAAACCAGGTTTTAAGAAATTCTTACAAATTTATAAACTAAACTAAAATATAACATTTACATAAGTATTCAGACCCTTTACTCAGTACTTTATTGAAGCACCTCTGGCAGCGATTACAGCCTCGATTCTTATTGGGTATCTAGGTTCCTAGGTTCCTGCCTTTCAAGGGAGTTTTTCCTAGCCACCATGCTTCTACGTCTGCCTTGTTTGGGGTTTTAGGTTGGGTTTCTGTATAACACTTTGTGACTTCGGCTGATGTAAAAAGGGCATTATAAAAACATTTGATTGATTGATTGAATGATGACGCTACAAGCTTGGCACACCTGTATTTGGGGAGTTTCTCCCATTCATCTCTGCAGATCCTCTCACGCTCTATCATGCCGCCAAACATACCCTTGTAAAACTGAATATCCTACAGATCCTTGACTTCAGTGATCTCATTTACAAAAGAACCCCCAACACTCTACTCAGCAAACTGGATGTAGTCTATCACAGTGTCATCCGTTTTGTCACCAAAGCCCCATACATTACCTACTACTGCGACCTGTATGCTCTTGTTGGCTGGCCCTCACTACATATCCGTCACCAAACCCACTGGCTCCAGGTCATCTATAAGTCTTTGCTAGGTAAAGCGCCGCCTTATCTCAGCTCACTGGTCACCATAGCAACACCCACCTGTAGCACGCGCTCCAGCAGGTATATTCCACAGGTCATCCCCAAAGCCAACACTTACTTTGGCCGCCTTTCCTTACAGTTCTCTGCTGCCAATGTCTGGAACGAATTGCAAAAATCTCTGGAGCTGGAGTCTTATATCTCCCTCTCTAACTTTAAGCATCAGCTGTCTGAGCAGCTTACCGATCACTGTACCTGTAAATAGCACACCCGACTACCCCATCCTCAAAGTATTACTTACCGTCTTGCTCTTTTCACCCCAGTATCTCTACTTGCACATCATCATCTGCACATCTATCACTCCAGTATTAATGCTAAATTGTAATTATTTTCGCATCTAGGGCCTATTTATTGCCTACCTCCTTACTCTTCTACATTTGCACACACTGTACATAGATCTTTCTATTTTTATTTTCTTTTGTGTTAATGACTGTACATTTGTTTATGTGTAACTGTGTTGTTGTTTTTGTCACACTGCTTTGCTTTAACTTGGCCACATCGCAGTTGTAAATGAGAAATTGTTCTCAACTGGCCTACCTGGTTAAATAAAGGTGAAATTTAAAATTTAAAATTCAAATTAAATATCAGGTTGGATGGGGAGCATTGCTGCACAGCTATTTTCAGGTCTCTCCAGAGATGTTCGACTGGGTTCGAGTCCAGGCTCTGGCTGAACCACTTAAGCACTTTCAGAGACATGTCCCAGAAGCCACTCCTGCGTTGTTTTGGCTATGTGCTTAGGGTCGTTGTCCTGTAGGAAGGTGAACCTTCGTCCCAGTCTGAGGTCCTTTCCCTTAATCCTGACTAGTCTCCTATTCCCTGCCGCTGAAAAACATCCCCCCCCAGCATGATAATGCTACCACCATGCTTCACCGTAGGGATGGTGCCAGGTTTCCTCCAGATGTGATGCTTGGCATTCAGGCCAAAGAGTTTAATCTTGGTTTCATCAGACCAGAGAATCTTATTTGTCATGGACTGAGAGTCTTTAGGTGCCTTTTAGCAAACTCCAAGCAGGCTGTCATGTGCCTTTTACTGAGGAGTGGCTTCCGTCTGGTTACTCTACCCTAAAGGCCTGATTGGTGGAGTGCTGCAGAGATGGTTGTCCTTCTGGAAGGTTCTCCCATCTCCAAAGAGGAACTCTAAAGCTTTGTTCGCCTCCCTGACAAAGGCCCATCTCCCCTGATTGCTCAGTTTGGCCAGGCGGCCAGCTCTAGGAAGAATCTTGGTGGTTCAAAACTTATTTTAATTTAAGAATTATGGAGGCCACTGTGTTCTTGTGGACCAACAATGCTGCAGACATTTTTTGGTACCCTTCCCCAGATCTGTGCCTCGACACAATCCTGTTTTTGAGCTCTACGGACAATTCCTTCAACCTTATGGCTTGGTTTTTGCTTTGACATGCACTGTCAACTGTGGGACCTTACAGTTGAAGTCGGAAGTTAGCCAAATACCTTTAAACTCAGGTTTTCACAACTCCTGACATTTAATAGTAAAAAGTAAAAAGTAGTAAAAAGTCCCTGTCTTAGGTCAGTTAGGATCACCACCTTACATTAAGAATGTGAAATGTCAGAATAATAGTAGAGAATGATTTATTTCAGCTTTATTTATTTAATCACATTCCCAGTGGGTCGGAAGTTTACATTCACTCTATTAGTATTTGGTAGCATTGCCTTTAAATTGTTTAACTTGGGTCAAATGTTTTGAGTAGCCTTCCACAAGCTTCCCACAATAAGTTGGGTGAATTGTGGCCCATTCTTCCTGAGAGAGCTGGCGTTACTGAGTCAGGTTTGTAGGCCTCCTTGGTCGCACACACTTTTTCAGTTCTGCCCACAAATTTTCTAGAGGATTGAGGTCAGGGCTTTGTGATGGCCACTCCAATACCTTGACTATGTTGTCCTTAAGCCATTTTGCCACAACTTTTGCGACCAGGTTTTAACTTCCTGACTGATGTCTTGAGATGTTGCTTCAATATATCCACATAATTTCCCTGCCTCATGATGGCATCTATTTTGTGAAGTGCACCAGTCCCTCAAGCAGCAAAGCACCCCCACAACATGATGCTGCCACCCACCTGTTTCACAGATCTATTTTAGACCAGAGGACATTTCTCCAAAAAGTACGATCTTTGTCCCCATGTGCAGTTCCAAACCGTAGTCTTGCTTTTTTATGGCGGTTTTGGAGCAGTGGCTTCTTCCTTGCTGAGCGGCCTTTCAGGTTATGTCGATATAGGACTCGTTTTACTGTGGATATAGATACTTTGTACCTGTTTCCTCCAGCATCTTCACAAGGTCCTTTGCTGTTGTTCTGGGATTGATTTGCACTTTTCACACCAAAGTACGTTCATCTCTAGGAGACAGAACTCGTCTCCTTCCTGAGCGGTATGATAGCTGCATGGTCCCATGGTGTTTATACTTCCGTACTATTGTTTGTACAGATGAATGTGGTACCTTCAGGCGTTTGGAAATTGCTCCCAAGGATGAACTACACTTGTGGAGGTCTACAATTTTTTTTCTGAGGTCTTGGCTGATTTCTTTTGATTTTCCCATGATGTCAAGCAAAGAGCATTGAGTTTGAAGGTAGTCCTTGAAATACATCCACATGTACACCTCCAATTGACTCAAATTATGTAAATTAGCCTATCAGAAGCTTCTAAAGCCATTACATCATTTTCTGGAAATTTCCAAGCTGTTTAAAGGCACAGTCAACTTAATGTATCTAAACTTCTGACCCACTGGAATTGTGATACAGTGAAGTATAAGTTAAATAATCTGTCTGTAAACAATTGTTGGAAAAATTACTTGTGTCATGCACAAAGTAGATGTCCTAACCGACTTGTCAAAACTATAGTTTTTAACAAGAAATTTGTGGAGTGGTTGAAAACGTGTTTTATTGATTCCAACCTAAGTGTTTGTAAACTTCTGACTTCAACTGTATGTCAACCCCTACACAAATGTCCATTAATTGTAACACACACAATAAATTCACATTTCTTTTCTTCTGCAGGATTATTTTCCTCCTGTAGCAAACTAGCTCAAATTAAGATCCTACATCTTTATGATGTTCAGTGTTTCACAGTGACCCCCTCACGGTGTGAAACAAATCACACCAACCATGCCAAAGAGAAAACAGTCACACAGGCAGGTGTCACTGAAACAAGTGGAATTATGGGAAGGAAGTTTGAGCTGCCTCTGATTGGAGGATCCCCATTCTGGTAAACCTTACTGCTCTCAACAACATGTGCAGAGTGTTGATAAGAAACATCATCCCACTGGCTCATTAATCAAGTGTGAACGCACACCAACCTGCCGCTTTCTTATTTTCCCGTGCCCCCCCCCCCCCCCCGGACTCCAGCCGCATCTTTATAAAACCGCACCTCTAGCACATTCCTGCTTTGAGATCTCGCACACACAGACATGCACACAAACACACATGCACACACACACAAGCAGAATTTTGCCTCTCACACAATTTTCCTTCTCACTCTTTCAATCACTTATACACTCATACACACAGGTAACCATGACATCCCATCTTTGAGCACTCTCCGCCTCTCTCCTTATTTAAGCTGCCACACGTGATATATTTATTGTTAGTGACTACTTTGTGTGCAGTCTTTGTTTTCAGGGTTTTCAGTCTTCACTTCTATTGAGTGGTCATGTTTGCAGTAATAATTTAAAAAATGGTTCAGTTTTGTGTGAATCTTTCAGCATAAATTTAAGTTAACTGTATAAGAAATGCTGAATCCCCTTTATACCCGGACCTACACTGCGTGAGGGGTGAATTGTGATCAGTTATATATTTACATTACTACATGTCAAAACTCTTCATTTATCTCATGATTTTGATTGGCTTTATAGGAGGCCAGTGCCAATATTGTAATCAATTATAGACCGCGCGTCATGATGTCATTTGCAAGACTCAGCTACAAATTGACCAATCCAAAAAAATGATTAATTGGGGAAAAAACTCAACACAGCAGAATGTGCAGCAGCTATAAACTGTGAGTATTTATAGACACCTCTGTTGGAACAGTCCAATGGAAACAGAAGGGTTCAATCCCAGGCATTTATGTAGTCAAATATTGATCTGATGGCTTGTGTTGTTTCGACATAAATCCATTTGAATGATTCCTTTGGTAAAGCGTCACTATGTGTTGCAATGCCCCATGAGCTGGAGAATGTGGTACAATAGGTAAGGCCACATGTATTTGCACTGTACAAAGGACACTACAATACACACAGGCATTGACTTTCCAAGCAAATGGAGCTAATTTAATTTCATCCCTCTATACATTATATTTGACTATGATCTGAACCTGTATAGACAAAAAGAAATACAAATAACAAAGGCATACAACCAGTATCATTGGCAACTTTTTTCTTCATAGACAGTGCCAACTTTGCCCTCAAAATTTGTTCTGCGTACTCAACAATACAATGCTGTCATATCGCCTTGACCATAAGGTAATACCAATAGGTAAAATTGGTTAATTGAAAGAAAACAGTTTATTTTTATATAGGTTCATTGAAAGAAAAGTTTATTTTTTACAGGTCGATTGAAACAAAGCAGTTTATTTTATCTTGGTTGATTGAAAGAAAACCGTTAATTTTATACAGGTTAATTGAAAGAAAACAGTTTATTTTATATTGGTTGATTGAAAGAAAACAGTTTGTTATATACACAGACGGTGTGGATATTTACTCTAATTCATTATCAACAATAAGAACCAGTTAACATGGTGTTTAATTTTTTTGTCCGCTGAAAAAATAGATAATGTTCACCGTTACTATACCAACATGGATACACTGAGTTGAATTTTGATTTAGGGCCGATTCAATCAGATCCGCTTCAGCCGACATCCGCATGGCTGATGTTTTGACGGTGTCAGAGGTAGAACTGTGTTACAATTGTCATTGCCATTGGCTGCACAGAGTCACGTTAATATAAATGACATGCAGCCTTGTTTATAAGTTGGAACACTGGAATGTGAGATGTAATTTACATCTTCATTAGGCTGATAGAAATCCTCAGTATTTAGTTGAATGATTTTCAATTTGAGAGTAAATATATAGCCTACACTTTCTCGTTCTGAACTTCTAACGTGAGTGGGACAGGTGTGACTTCATGACCATGATCACAAGAGCTCCAACACAGTTCTACCTGGTTAATGCTTGATCTGATTGAATCTAGGCCTTACACTTTTGAAAAGACACAAATATCATAATTCTTCTGTGTCTGCAAGTAATGGAAACAAAGTTTGAGGTTTGTCCTTTTAAAAAGGCAAGCACTGTTTCAAGAGGAAAACGCGTGACAGACAGCATAGCTCTCTCTCCTCTCCTCTCTCTCTCTCCCTCCATTTCCATCTCTCACTCTCTCTCTCTTTCACTCTCTCACTCTGTCTTTCTCGCTCTCCTCTTTGTCATGACAGCAGTGCAGAAGTCTTTGACATGATACTTTGAGTCTTTGTCAGTGTTACTGATGGGAAGATAGCCACTGCCAACGGCCACTGAGGCTTCACCACGATAAGGGTCCATAAGCCATTTTCTCGATCGTAGTGGTCCTCAAAACCCAAAATGTTACATCAAATAAATAATATTTCAGTTTATCTCAGATTGTGTTCTCTCTGCCTCTCCTTTTTGAAATAGCATGACAATGCCTGGGAGAAAGAAAAAAACATCCTTGAACAAGCATCTGTGTTGGGGATCAGCTTGTTGGTCACCGACAACCCACCGGGAGGTTTATAGGGCATAGTTGGCCACGGCGGCGGTCAGGCTGAGCAGCAGCGCCCAGACACTGGCACAGACACAGGCTGACCCATCTTCAGGAGGACCCTTGGGTCTGGTCAGGCCATCGTAACCACTGCTGGGCTCCAGTAAAGGCTGAGTGGAGGACAACATGTGGAAAGGTTAGAAATGACTCAGTGAGTCCAAGTGTTGTGTTTTACATAGAACGGGTAAAACACTGAACCACAGCCACTCCAACTGAATAAAAACATGAACACATTTGAGGCACATATGAAATCTGTTGAAAGTGACTGCTGTTGCAGTCTTTTGGGTGCACTCTGCTTTTCCATGTATTGGCACAGTGCAGAGCTAAGGCTTCCTTCTCAATCCCCTTTAGGTAACGCCAGCTTAAACGTTTTAAAGATTACTTTCAAGGAAAGCACAAGCTATAGTACAGGCATAGCACATATGGGTTACTAATCTGCTTCTTAGCTATTTGGATATGTTTATTTCTCTACAATATTAGTCACTTCGCTACGTGAAGACAGGACATTCAGTCATTTCACCATGGACAACAGCAGGCAATGCGAAAGGCAACTACAGTATGTTGTACAGTACATTAGAAGAAAGTATAGAAGCAACATGTTCTAGATATTGTACACCCCAGAGAGTTACTCAGTAATGCCCATTCTAATATGGCCTTATTATGTGCTTTTCCATAACATTTTAAGCATTTTGAATGTGTTTTCAATTTGCTCTCATTCCTGCAACACCTACTGTAGCAAACCTTTTGCCTTCAAGTACAGTGCCATCAGAAAGTATTCATACCCCTTGATATATTTCACATTTAGTTGTGTTACAGCCTGAATTCAAAATGGATTCAATCATTTTTTTTCTCACCCATCTACACACAATATCCCATAATGACAAAGTGAAAACATGTTTTTAGAAATGTTGGCAAATTTATAGAAAGTCAAGTACAGAAATACAGTATCACACCCCTGACTCAATACCTTGTAGAATCACCTTTTTCTGGGTAAGTCTCTAAGAGCTTTCCACACCTGGATTGCATTAAATTTGCCCATTTATTATTTTCTAAATTCTTCAAGCTCTGTCAAATTGATTGTTGATCATTGCTAGACAACCATTTTCAGGTCTTACCATAGATTTTCAAGTAGATTTAAGTCAAAACTGTAACTCGGCCACTCAGGAACATTCACTGTCTTCTTGGTAACCAACTCCAGTGTAGATTTGGCCTTGTGTTTTAGGTTATTGTCCTGCTGAAAGGTGAATTTATCTCCCAGTGTTTGGTGGAAAGCAGACTGAGCCAGGTTTTCCTCTAGGATTTTGCCTGTGCTTAGCTCTATTCTGTTTCTTTTTATCCAAAAACACTAGCCAGTCCTTAACAATTACAACTAGGGATGATAGTGTCTACTTGGTAGTGAAAATAGTGCCTACTTGGTAGTGTGTACTGTACCAGGGCTCGAGGTGCTCGACCAGTCAGCGAAAGCCAACATCATCCACGACAGAGAATGGCTGATTGTCAAAGGGCAATGAATTGCCTTATTTTGGTGTTAATGGATTTCGCCTTTGAGTTGTCTCGCTGACATTTTCTTACTCTTTCAAATGACTGCTCAATTTGTTGACTGCTCGATCCACACAGCAGACATTGTGGGCTAGGTTAGGAATGCTGTGTTGCACGTGTAGCTCTATATTTTTCGCGGCGTCATTACGCCATCTACCTACATTATATAAGTATGCACGTCATCTACCTACATTATATAGGTATGCACGTCATCTACCTACGTCATATAGGTATGCACGTCATCTACCTACGTTATATAGGTATGCACATCATCTACCTACGTCATATAGGTATGTACGTCATCTACCTACGTTATATGTATGTACGTCATCTACTTACGTTATATAGGTATGTACGTCATCTACCTACGTTATATAGGTATGCACGTCATCTACCTACGTTATATAGGTACATACGTCATCTACCTACGTTATATAGGTATATTCGCCATCTACCTACGTTATATGTATGTACGTCATCTACCTACGTTATATAGGTATGTACGTCATCTACCTACGTCATATAGGTATGTACGTCATCTACCTACGTCATATAGGTATGCACGTCATCTACCTACGTCATATAGGTATGTACGTCATCTACCTACGTCATATAGGTATGCACGTCATCTACCTACGTTATATAGGTATGTACGTCATCTACCTACGTCATATAGGTATGTACGTCATCTACCTACGTTATATAGGTATGCACGTCATCTACCTATGTTATATAGGTATGCACGTCATCTACCTACGTTATATAGGTATGCACATCAGCTTTGACATCGGTTTTGCACATCGGCGGTAAACTAGACATTGGGCCGATGTTGGAATTTTCAGCTAATATCGTCCGATTTCGCTATGCTTACCTATATATCGTGCATCCCTCATTACAACCATACCCATAACATGATGCAGCCACCACTATGCTTGAAAATATGAAGAGTGGTACTCAGTAATGTGTTGTAATGGATTTGCCCAAATATAACACTTGGTATTCAAGACAAAAAGTGAATTGCTTTGCCAATACTTTTGCAGTATTACTTGAGTGCCTTGTTTCAAACATGATGCATGTTTTGGAATAGTTTTATTCTCTACAGGCTTCCGTCTTTTCATTCAGTCATTTAAGTTAGTATTGTGGAGTAACTACAATGTTGATGATCCATCTTCAGTTTTCTCCTATCACAGCCATTAAACTCTGTAACTGTTTTAAAGTCACCATTGGCCTCATGGTGAAATCCCTGAGCAGTTTCCTTCCTCCCCGGTAACTGAGTTAGGAAGGATGCCTGTATCTTTGTGGTGACTGGGTGTATTGATATACCAATCAAAGTGTAATTAATAACTTCACCATGATCAAAGGCAAATTCAATGTCTGCTTTTTTTTTACCTCCCTGGTCAATGCAACTTATTATCTGTCTTGTTAAGCTCATTTTTACTCCTGAGCTGATTTAGGTTTGCTATAACAAAGGGATTGAATACGAGTGGTTCAAGGGCCAGTAACTGAAAGGTTGCTGGATCTAATCCCCAAGCTGACAAGGTAAAAATCTGTCGTTCTGCCCCTGAGCAAGGCTGTTCCCGGGGCGCCGGAGACGTGGATGTCGATTATGGCAGCCCCCCGCACCTCTCAGATTCAGAGCGGTTGGGTTAAATGCAGAAGACACATTTCAGTTGAATGCATTCAGCACTACAACTGACTTGGTATCCCCCTTTTCCCCTTACTGACTAGAGAGTATTTATTTATTTGTAAAGATTTTGAAAAACAATTTCACTTCAACATTATGGGGTATTGTGTGTAGAACGGTGACAAAAACAATTCTGGCTGTAACACAACAAAATGTGGAATAAGTCAAGGGGTGTGAATACTTAATGAAGGCTCTGTAAGTGCAGCTTCCTTGGTTTACAGAGGCCCTATTTTCCCCTGCAAAACCATAGCACATCAACAGAAACATGAAATATTCCCTCCTTACTTACCTCATCTCCACCAATGTAGCCTTTTGAGAGATTCCACTTTGGTACATTTCCCTGTACACAGAGAAAAACATAGTCAGATATTATCTTCCAACTCCTCATGTTCTAACAGCAGTATATACAAAACAAGGTAACACAACATGGCCAAACTGTTTTAGAAAAATACAATAATGATAATAAATAGTAAATGGTCAAGTTATATAAGCACTGAGAGATGTTTTTGTGTGGGCTTTAGGTGAAAAGAAAGGCTGTATTTATTAAGGAAGAGCTTGGTTTCAGATGTGTGACTGTACAGAGAAATGGTTAAACGACAGTTGCCAAAAAAGCAATCTTTGCTTGACAATGCAGCAAACACATCCGCAACTAAAAGCCAATTAATTAGCAGGTGCAGTGATGTGTGGCAGCAGTCTGTTGACATCGGTCCAGATCTTTGTCTGCAGCCAATATTTTTACACACACACAGACATGCACGCACACACGCATGCACACACAGATACTCACACAGCCACACACAACATGTTTTTGGGGATAACAGGATATTATTCATTTTGTTTTGAAAAAGTAGCTAAACATGTAGCAGGAGTACGTTTTACAATTGATCAGAGCTTTGTCGAACAGTAATGTTCAGATGTGTTTTTCAGGGCTGGTTATTAGGTAACCCAGGGTTGGTCCACAATCAATTACATTCAATTGAGTTGAAAATCAACACAATGTACTGTACAGTCAAGGGCACACAAGCTGAAATTGACTCTGAAGAGGGGGCTAATTCTCACTTATACAATGGTCCACTTACATAACACGACTATCCAAAAAGAATACAAAAAGGCATTCTTTTCCTGATTAAAAAAACCTGTTAAGATGTGTCATTTAAATTCCAATCAGGTTTCTGCAGGAACATAGACACAGAAAAACAATATGTGGAACTCCCATACCGTGAGTGCTACAAAGACATCATTGTGAGTTTGTCATTTTCTGAGTCACTTGTATATAGGCAGACAATTACAATGGAACATTTAAAACACCTTTTGATCCCCATTTACAAACAGCTGAAATGGCAGTGACATTAGGGGCTCTATTATACACACAGCACCGCCAGGCAGTGAGCAATGACTAGGGCAACGACAGAGTTGGTATTTTCAGGTCGTGTTAAAGTGCTTGCACATATCTATGCAAAGGCTGCACCAACATAGTATTTACAACTATTGGACCACACATTTATCCCAATGGTTACGGCACAATGGATTCTTAAATAGATCTGAACACACTGAAACGCTTACAAAACTGTTGTGGAAAAATACAGAAGTAGAGAACGTTAGTAGAATCAATATAGTAATTCATATAATATAATAACATGTTCAATGGGAAATGTTTTTTTTGCTTATCCTACTTCCTCTGTAGGCTAAATGGAATTATTTTACTAAACTAAATTAAGTTTAATTTAGTGAAATGCTTCTTCCCAAACCTCTCCATTTATAAATGTTAGCACCACTCTTAAGGCCTGTCCACTGAATTAATTGAAATCCTGATTGGTAGGGAAAATGGCGTCTTATCCACATTATTCATTCCCCTATACATTCAACAGCCCTCAACAGTTTCACTCCCTGAAACTTTCCAGAGGGTTGAAAATACAGAAGTTGTTAACAGCGATAAGACAAAGTGATATGTCACCTAGATATCTCCTCTCCTTTGATCATTTGAGAACACATTTTGAGCACATAGTTATTGACTGAATAAGGTAGAATTTCCAGGACATTAGGGCATAGCTAACATTATTAAAGGAAGAATAAAGCTTTACCAGTCAACAAACTCACATAGCACAATTTACCTGTTACTGGTGATACCGAATACAGGGAAATTGACTTGAGAGGGAATTAAGCTTGAGCAGCAAATCAAATAAAATCAAATCAGCACAGCCCAATTGGGTGTAATTCTCCACGGGCCTCATTTATCAATCAAAACTTCAGATTACTTATCAAGTGTCTGGGAAAGCCTGTCCAGCCATCAAACAGACAGCAGACTACGCAACTTCCGGCGCCGACAGAGATGGCCGCCTCGCTTCGTGTTCCTAGGAAACTATGCAGTTTTTGTTTTTTTACGTGTTATTTCTTACATTGGTACCCCAGGTCATCTTAGGTTTCATTACATACAGTCGAGAAGAACTACTGAACATAAGAGCAGCGTCAACTCACAATCAGTACGACCAAGAATATGACTTTCGCGAAGAGGATCCTGTGTTCTGCCTTTCACCCAGGACAACGGAATGGATCCCATCCGGCGACCCAAAAAAACAACTTCGTAAAAGGGGGAAACGAAGTGGTCTTCTGGTCAGACTCCGGAGACGGGCACATCGTGCACCACTCCCTAGCATTCTTCTCGCCAATGTCCAGTCTCTTGACAACAAGGTTGATGAAATGGGAGCAAGGGTAGCATTCCAGAGGGACATCAGAGACTGTAACGTTCTTTGCTTCACGGAAACATGGCTCACTGGAGAGACGCTATCGGAGTCGGTGCAGCCAGCTGGTTTCTCTACGCATCGCGCCGACAGAAACAAACATCTTTCTGGTAAGAAGAGGGGCGGGGGCGTATGCTTCATGGTTAACGTGACGTGGTGTGGCCACAACAACATACAGGATCTCAGGTCCTTCTGTTCACCTGATTTAGAATTCCTCACAATCAAATGTCGACCGCATTATCTACCAAGGGAATTCTCTTCGATTATAATCACAGCCGTATATATTCCCCCCCAAGCAGACACATCGATGGCTCTGAACAAACTTTATTTGACTCTTTGCAAACTGGAATCCATATATCCGGAGGCTGTATTCATTGTAGCTGGGGATTTTAACAAGGCTAATCTGAAAACAAGACTCCCTACATTTTATCAGCATATCGATTGCGCAACCAGGGCTGGAAAAACCTTGGGTCATTGCTATTCCAACTTCCGCGATGCATGTAAGGCCCTGCCCCGCTCTCCTTTCGGAAAAGCTGACCATGACTCCATTTTGTTGATCCCTGCCTACAGACAGAAACTAAAACAAGAAGCTCCTGCAATGAGGTCTGTTCAACGCTGGTCCGACCAATCTGATTCCACACTCCAAGACTGTTTCCATCACGTGGACTGGGATATGTTTCGTATTGCATCAGACAACAACATTGACGAATACGCTGATTCGATGAGCGAGTTCATTAGAACGTGTGTTGAAGATGCCGTTCCCATAGCAACGATTAAAACATTCCCAAACCAGAAACCGTGGATTGATGGCAGCATTCGCGTGAAACTGAAAGCGCGAACCACTGCTTTTAATCAGGGCAAGGTGACCGGAAACATGACCGAATACAAACAGTGTAACTATTCCCTCCGCAAGGCAATCAAACAAGCTATGCGTCAGTATAGAGACAAAGTAGAATCTCAATTCAATGGCTCAGACACAAGAGGTATGTGGCAGGGTCTACAGTCAATTACGGATTACAAAAAGAAAACCAGCCCCGTCACGGACCAGGATGTCTTGCTCCTAGGCAGACTAAATAACTTTTTTGCCCGCTTTGAGGACAATACAGTGCCACTGACACGGCCCGCAACGTGAGGAAAACATTTAAACGTGTCAACCCTCGCAAGGCTGCAGGCCTAGACGGCATCCACAGCCGCGCCCTCAGAGCATGCGCAGACCAGCTGGCTGGTGTGTTTACGGACATATTCAATCAATCCCTATCCCAGTCTGTTGTTCCCACATGCTTCAAGAGGGCCACCATTGTTCCTGTTCCCAAGAAAGCTAAGGTAACTGAGCTAAACGACTACCGCCCCGTAGCACTCACTTCCGTCATCATGAAGTACTTTGAGAGACTAGTCAAGGACCATATCACCTCCACCCTACCTGACACCCTAGACCCACTCCAATTTGCTTACCGCCCAAATAGGTCCACAGACGATGCAATCTCAACCACACTGCACACTGCCCTAACCCATCTGGACAAGAGGAATACCTATGTGAGAATGCTGTTCATCGACTACAGCTCGGCATTTAACACCATAGTGCCCTCCAAGCTCGTCATCAAGCTCGAGACCCTGGGTCTCGACCCCGCCCTGTGCAACTGGGTACTGGACTTCCTGACGGGCCGCCCCCAGGTGGTGAGGGTAGGCAACAACATCTCCACCCCGCTGATCCTCAACACTGGGGCCCCACAAGGGTGCATTCTGAGCCCTCTCCTGTACTCCCTGTTCACCCACGACTGCGTGGCCACGCACGACTCCAACTCAATCAGCAAGTTTGCGGACGACACAACAGTGGTAGGCTTGATTACCAACAACGACGAGACGGCCTACAGGGAGGAGGTGAGGGCCCTCGGAGTGTGGTGTTAGATAAATAACCTCACACTCAACGTCAACAAAACTAAGGAGATGATTGTGGACTTCAGGAAACAGCAGAGGGAACACCCCCCTATCCACATCGATGGAACAGCAGTGGAGAGGGTAGTAAGTTTTAAGTTCCTCGGCGTACACATCACAGACAAACTGAATTGGTCCACCCACACAGACAGCATCGTGAAGAAGGCGCAGAAGCGCCTCTTCAACCTCAGGAGGCTGAAGAAATTCGGCTTGTCACCAAAAGCACTCACAAACTTCTACAGATGCACAATCGAGAGCATCCTGTCGGGCTGTATCACCGCCTGGTACAGCAACTGCTCCGCCCACAACCGTAAGGCTCTCCAGAGGGTAGTGAGGTCTGCACAACGCATCACCGGGGGCAAACTACCTACCCTCCAGGACATCTACACCACCCGATGTCACAGGAAGGCCATAAAGATCATCAAGGACAACAACCACCCGAGCCACTGCCTGTTCACCTCGCTATCATCCAGAAGGCGAGGTCAGTACAGGTGCATCAAAGCTGGGACAGAGAGACTGAAAAACAGCTTCTATCTCAAGGCCATCAGACTGTTAAACAGCCACCACTAACATTGAGTGGCTGCTGCTAACACACTGACTCAACTCCAGCCACTTTAATAATGGGAATTGATGGGAAATGATGTAAAATATATCACTAGCCACTTTAAACAATGCTACCTAATATAATGTTTACATACCCTACATTATTCATCTCATATGTATACGTATATACTGTACTCTATATCATCTACTGCATCTTTATGTAATACATGTATCACTAGCCACTTTAACTATGCCACTTTGTTTACATACTCATCTCATATGTATATACTGCACTCAATACCATCTACTGTATCTTGCCTATGCCGCTCTGTACCATCACTCATTCATATATCTTTATGTACATATTCTTTATCCCCTTACACTGTGTATAAGACAGTAGTTTTGGAATTGTTAGCTAGATTACTTGTTGGTTATTACTGCATTGTCGGAACTAGAAGCACAAGCATTTCGCTACACTCGCACTAACATCTGCTAACCATGTGTATGTGACAAATAAAATTTGATTTGATTTGATTTGATTTCCTTTGCATAGCAATTCCACTAACTGGACACCAGCATGCGTGTGGTCCTGAGCACACATGAGATTTACAAGGCGAGACAGCCAGTCTTTTTCCAAGAGGAGTCATATCAGCATTCCCCCAGCTAATCTACGATGGAAGTTTGACAAGTTTTAATTGCCAAGCATAGTTGCTGCAGAATGAAGGGCCACCCAAAATGTCCCCACCGGCTCCCTCTCTAATTATAAACTTCCTGCTTGAGTAATCACATGTCTTATTGTTTCCTAATTACCATTTTTACAATAAATTAAGCATTGCACTGCAGCGAGAGAGGCACAGAGCGGTGCATCAATACTGACATACATACAGAACCTTTGGAGAAAGCAATTCAACCGCTCCCCTCTACCTCCTACTGTTAATGTTATCGGTGTGGCTTATTCATTCATTCTCTCCCTCACACCATTTTTAAGGTATTAATTTGCTGTCTTTATCACAATGTGGGTTATGTAGAGAACAGTGTAATAGATGACCATTTAATGGATGTGAAAGCCTGAAATTGCTCAGCATTCAACATCTTTATAGGAGTCTTTCCATATATAATAATGATGCCAAAACTATGTTGTTTCTCAGCCATGCATGAAACATGGAATTATAAATATCCCTATATAACTCATGTAATAAAACCAATTACTTTTCTCGTTTAAAGCCGTACCAAGGTCCCAATTCAGTATTCGATCAAACACAGTAACTGTGTCTATGGGATAGGTCAAAAACATCTTCATACGCACATTTGGATTTATATACTCCACAGCAAATATGACTGACATGATTCTGTTTAATGTAGAACAGCAATTATTGTCAGCTCTATGAAATATCTGCAACATTCTAAATATTTCACCCCACTGAATATACCCATGTTTACCAGTTTTCATTGAATCTATAGCAAGGTGATAAATGGGTCACGTTCATTAGGCACCTAAAGGATTTTTTTTTACTGAACAGGGAGAGACATCCTGGTATTGTCCATCAAAAAACATTCATTCGTTTTCAGTTACAAAACGCTTTTAAACGTTTTCCGTTGCATGCCCTAATAATGAACATGACCCTGGTAATTGGAATGTGGCAGCAGGTGCTATAGTAGCTGGTAATTTACCTTCCCGTTGGCCTCATCCTCAGGCTGGACATCATTGGGGTTATCTAGAGGCTCTGAGGTGCTGATTGAGGTCTCTAATCCAGGCTTCATGGAGGAGGTCGATGGGACAGACTCAGCTTTGTGGGAGAGACTGTCTGTTCCATAACCAAATGCTTGAATGGCATTTCCTGTGGGGACAAAGAGATAAAGTCATTTGTCTTGACTGTCTTCCCAGTGTTGGGGCAGCTAACAGTCAGCTCTAAGTAAACTTTTTGGTCCTTTGCCCAATTTTGGGTGTGGGCGTTGATCTACCTATTTTTGGTCAGTTAGTCCATGTGCAGTTCCTTAACAAGCAAGGTAACAGTGTTTTGTCAGTTGACTATTTAGTTTAACTTTGTTTTTTTTAGAGTGCCAAAGCTAAGTATTTAGCTGACTTTATTGGAGCTTACCTACATCTCTCTACAATAATCTACATCATCTGATTTTCACCGTATCATTTTGGATAACAAAAATCTTTATCTTAGAGCGGAGAGAAAATATCAGCCACATGCAGGATGTTCATCCACAGACACCACGGCCAAAGCCCTTGACTCATAAGGGAACTCACTTGAACCTTTTTTTTATCAATTTACAACAACAACATGACCTATTAGTCCTGTGTTTGTTTGTCAGTAATGTCCAGCAGAAAGGCACACCATGAGATGGAGTCTTTTAAAAGCAAATGAATGAACCCAAAATACTTTCAGGGGGAGGGAGACAAATACATCTCCAGTCAGCTTTTCTGATGGGTGGGGGTAAACCAGGACAAAGTACCTTTTCACTCTGCTTGTCCATTTTAACAGAACACATGTTTATTTCTGTTCAGGCAGAAAGAAGGCAAACCGTGTAATTGCTTGGCAACCACCTCCATTATAAGGTCACCACACAGAGATGACTTTGAATAGATTTGTGACTGATCAGACTCAGAACATTCTCAGACAAAGCAAAAACTGCACACACACCCCGACACATACACCCTCACACACACACCGACACATACAACCTCACACACACACCGACACATACACCCTCACGCGCACCCCGACACATACACCCTCATGCGCACCCCGACACATACACCCTCACGCGCACCCCGACACATACACCCTCACGCGCACCCCGACACACACCCCGACACATACACACGCACCCCAACTCACACACCCCCACACACACGCCCCCACACTCACCTGACACACATGCACACATACTGTACACACACAGCATGTTGTAAAGACATATTGACTTCAGAAGACACTCCATGGGTGCTTGGATATCTTGGCCTTGGGTCGGTTACAATACAAATCTAGGAGGAATGGCAAATCTGTGAAGAATATAATGCTTGTGATTTCTGAAAGTCTAGTAAAGTATCTTAAGGTCTGTAATAAGATGCTGGTCAAGTCAAGAGAAGAGTGTTGTTTTCATGCATCTGTTTGCTGGGGTGGTAAGATCACCCAGAGAGGTGCTGGTGGAATAAAAATATAAATCACCAAAGTTGGCTAGAGGGCTCCTTCAGCGGATGCTTTACTGCACCCAAATGTTCCACCGAGTGATTAAGCTCACTGCCGACAACAATTCCATTTTTTTATGACTTCAGATACGTTGTTTTAACCCTATTGCTATTGCCTGCAGGGAGGAGGCTGAATACGATTAGCTTGTTATCTAATTTTACATAATACGTACCGTCTCTGTGGACTGTTATGTCCCCCCACTTAGTGTATAAGAGCAACGCTTAATCTATTTCACTTTATCTTCTCCAGTTCCTTTTGAATGCAAAGAGGAGATGCTGCATGTTGTATTATTTTCCAAGACGCCTCCTCAACAACAAGCCTCATCCCTCATCTTGCAGACTCAGCTAAAAGTGCACCATGGCAATCTATTGAAATGGTCTGAAAGCATTATCCACACAATGGAACATGTTAAAAGCAATGGTATCTTGTAATTCTGATGCCATTGTATGGTACATCATAATGGTGAGGCGGTATACCTGACATTTGACTACTAAATTGTGCCATTAGGATGCTTTTCCTATTCTTTCGCATTCCCATGACAAGTTTTTTCATTAAATTCTATTTTTTTCATAGACTGATAAACACTAATATCTAACGGAAAATGTGGAAATGACATGAAAATAATGGCCTTATCCCATAATCTGTAGAACAATTTGTATCCAAATGTTGGGGTATTGAGGTGTACTGGCTTTAGAGGTATCTTGTTATTTCAAACCAAACACAATAAGTGGTCAAAGAGGTTTGGTTGGTTTGTTATCAGACTTAGAGATTGATTCTAAGAGTGCCACGAGACATCGCCTTTAAAAAAAAAAAACACAGACCCCAAATCTGAAATCTAACTCAGAACAATTAAAATAAATCAGATGTGACAGTTCACTTTCAGTTTCGAGGGAAACACACTACCGATTTGAACGGTGGTGATTTTCAAATCAAACCAGTGGTGGTCTTGTATGTGTTACAATTTGTTTTTTAAATGCAAGTGTGACTCACTCAAGCACATGTTCTCTGTGAAGTCCTTCAGAAAGCTCTGACACTCCTCTTCCTGGTTCCCACTTCCTTTACAGGTGCACCATGGGGAGACAGTCCAGTTGGTGAAACTGCCATCCACGTAATTGGGAGTCATATCTGTCCCTATAAAAGGTGAGAATAATGCTACAGTTACAGATCATTCACAGGCCACTAATGGATAATAATGGACTACATTTACTATAAAGAGTAACACTACAGTTACAGATCATTCACAGGCCACTAATGGATAATAATGGACTACATTTACTATAAAGAGTAACACTACAGTTACAGATCATTCACAGGCCACTAATGGATAATAATGGACTACATTTACTATAAAGAGTAACGCTTACAGTATGTTACTCATGGCAACAGGGACTATTGTACCATGGAGGCAGAGGTAAGATGAAGCCAGCTAACAGTAGTATGCTGATTGATTCTTGTTTCAGACGTGGAGTGTCCATCTGGAATGAGCTAGTCATATTAGTTTAGAAAGATGGAACCAAAAACAGCAATTCTGTTCGATAATGCCTTCAAGAGAGGAGTGCTTTATTTGTGGAAAGACACCTCATACGGTGTAGTCCAGAAGCACTGGCAAGGGTAATGGAATGTCCGATTATTGACTTATTTATTTAACCTTTAATTAACTAAGCAAGTCAGTTAAGAACTAATTCTTATTTACAATGACGGCCTAACCAGTCCAAGCCGGACAATGCTTGGCCAGCGCCTTAGACCGCTGACCCACTCGGAAGCAAACCCAGGGAGTTTACTCTAGAGATACAGTATGTTTGACACATTTATAGTAATTATCAACAATTAAATTACATACAGGTGGTAGTGGTAAAGCTATTGCTATGCTGTCTCTAAACGGTATTGTAGGTTCACTCAAAGTAGTCAAAAAATAACTCCTTTTGTCTACCTCATTGATCGTACTGAATAGTGTCAACTCATTTCCAAGGTGCTATCAAATGTCTACTGGTATGGAAGAATGTCTTTGCTGCACCAATTTTTCTTGTTCTATTTGAAGAACATTACTATATGTGTCATTAAATGTTTAAATGAACTAAACACTACATCATCACCTCCATTTAGCCATTGATCTGCAATGTGTTTGGGGGGAGAATAAGAGGAGCGGTATGGGTATCACTTTACCTAAAGTATGCAGGTATAGTGCATTATAATGTGGTTATAATGAATTATTAGACTAGCCATGAGCATGTTTTAACACCCTAAAATGTCTTATGTCTTAAGCCTTAAAATAATCCACTATACAAGCTCATACATGCTTATAATAACTAATAAAGCACTATGCCTCCACGGGGTATGTATAGATAAAAGTCCCATGCACTCACCAATGAGGCCGGCGTAGGAGGCCAGACAGGCCTGGTAGTTGTCCTCATTTGGGCAGCTGCTGACCGTATGCTGAGACACCATACAGTTCATGTGGAAATCTGCCAGTCTAGACCTGCGCACAAACACAGTTGACTACATCAACAACACACACCCTGGAAGTGTGATATTTCCAATGAACTGATTCACCCATAGTTCAACAGCAGACTACTACATGTACATTTGAGCATATATGCTGAATAAATGTCCAATTAGCTAAAGAAACATCTAATAAATGTCACATTTTCACTTATCCCCACATGAGGGTGCATCATTCACATTGTTGGTACACAACATCAGACCCGGGTTCAAATGCTATTTGAGGTATTTAAACTACTTTCAAAGACATTGGAATTAAGCATTTGGATATTTCTTATTTGAAAACACTATTGTAATGTATTTGGAAATACACTTGGAAAGAGTTGGCACGTATTTGAAAATAGTTAAACACACACTGTATTTTCAAATAAAAATAAATACTCCAATACATTTGAACCCAGGTCTGTTTGATATTTAAAATAATTTATTTGGAATTAAATATTTTCATAGGAATTTATTTGAAAATAATTTAAAATACTTCCAATAGAAGCTGAATCGGGTCACATTATTAGAAAATACTCAAATACAGAGAAAATACAGTGCCTTCAGAAAACCTTTTCCACATTTTGTTTGTGTTAAAGAGAATTTAAAATTGATTACATTTAGATTG
The DNA here is from genome assembly GCF_002021735.2 of Oncorhynchus kisutch. Lineage (NCBI taxonomy): Eukaryota > Metazoa > Chordata > Actinopteri > Salmoniformes > Salmonidae > Oncorhynchus > Oncorhynchus kisutch. The sequence goes on along the minus strand of NC_034176.2, from coordinate 20,040,600 downwards.
TGTGTCTCTGATCCACACACAATACCCCATAATCTCCAAGTGGAATTTGAAAAGCTGAAAGGTCTTCAGACATTCAATCCCTTTATTATGGCAAGCCTAAATATGTCCAGGAGTAAAAATGTGCTTAACAAATCACATAATAAGTTGCATGGACTCATTCTGTTTTCAATAATAGTGATACAAATGTTTGATGACTACCTCATCTCTGTACCCTACACATACAATTATCTGTAAGGTCCCTCAATCAAGTAGTGAATGTCAAGCACAGCTTTAACCACAAAGACCAGGGAGGTTTTCAATGCCTCACAAAGAAGGGCACTGATTGATGGATGTGTAAAAAAAAACGTGACTGAATATCCCTCTGAGCATGGTGAAGTTATTAATTAGGCTTTGGGTGGTGTATAAATAAACCCAGTCACTACAAAGATAAAGGTGTCTTTCCTAACTCAGTTGCCAGAGAGGAAGGAAACTGATCAGAGAGTTCCCCATGAGGCCAATGGTGATTTTAAAACAGTTACAGAGTTTAATAGTTGTGATATGAGAGAACTGAAGATGGATCAACAACATTGTAGCTCCTCCACAATACTAACTTAAATGACTGAATGAAAAGACGGAAGCCTGTACAGAATAGAAATATTCCAAAACATGCATCCTGTTTGCAGCAATGTACTTAAATCCATTTGAATCCCACTTTGTAACACAAGAAGATGTGGAAAAAGTCAAGGGGTGTGAATACTTTCTGAAGGCACTGTAAGTATATAAATAACAAATAGTCAAATAGTAATGTATTTTAACCTGTGATTCAATCTATTTGCACATTGTCGACAATGCAGCTTTTAAGGGTCATTTCCAATTGAGACGGTTATCATGGTCATCTCAAGTGCTACCCAACTTGGCTCTTAACTGATAAAAATAGTGTGTTTTTGTTTATGTGTGTTTATGATAAAAGCTTAAATGTATTCATACCTGGAGGGTGGCATCACTAATCCAGTTAAGTAGGTTTATTGGAGAAGCGTGTGCACAGTTGTCCTGTATTTCCAAATCACTGACACCCACTAAGATGGAGTGATTCACTAGCCCTCATGCCCTCCCTATCTAACATGGACTTATTCATGTTACCCTGCCCCGACCCTTCTTTTTTTATTCTTTTTTTAATTTCACCGTTATTTAACCAGGTAGGCCAGTTGAGAACAAGTTCTCATTTACAACTGCGACCTGGCCAAAGATTAAGCAAAAGCAGTGCGACAAAAACAACAACACAGAGTTACACATGCGATAAACAAACGTACAGTCAATAACACAATAATGGCTGGAAGGCCAAAGGTAATTTTATTTATTTAACTAGGCAAGTCAGTTAAGAAGAAATTCTTATTTACAATAACAGCCTACCGGGGAATAGTGGGTTAACTGGTCTAGGAACAGTGGGTTAACTGCCTTGTTCAGGGGCAGAACAACAGATTTTTACCTTGTCAGCTCAGGGATTCGATCCAGCAACCTTTCGGTTACTGGCCCAACACTAACCACTAGGATACCTGCCGCCCCAATGATTTTGACTATGCAGCCCTTGCTCCACACCCTTGCAGCATAATAAAGTTGTTTCAGAATACTGTTTACTGCGGAATCTTAAGCAGAAGGTGAGATGTTTCTGGGACTTGAGATGGTTGAGGGGTGTTGGAATCCATCTCATATCCTTGTTAATGAATAATCAAAGAATACAGGACAACAACAGTCCCATGCTTATTATATTCTGTCCTCCACATCTCAATGAGAAGTGCAGAGGCTGAGGATTTGTCTGGAGGAAATGATCAGGTAACACTCTCTGCAGCCTGGATGCACAGAATAGGCCCACGAGCAAACCCACTCTTCCTCACTTCATTACTCTGGCTCCATCTCCTTCCGCTCCCTATCAAATCACGCAGAGTGGCTCTCAAAGTGACATGTTGCGAACATCACATCTAAGCCTTGTTTCAGGGACAAGGGCTTTGTGCACCTCTTCCCCCCTCTTCTCTACAGAAAGCCTCTCATCTTCTTCCTCTCTGACTGGAACAAATTGCTTGTTCCCTATAACATCCCATCACAGCCTTTGATAAAGAGAAACTGAGGTGTGTGGAGACTGAGGGACTTCTCAGCCTAGCCATAACGCATCCTCTCTGTTCTATACATCTGCAAAAACGAACAGTCATCACTAACACTTTCCATGTGGATGTTTCCATGGACAACCTGTTCATTGCTCAAAAACACTTTGGACAATAATATGTGTCTGCACCAGGTGTAGAGGCTGTGGAGACGGACTGCATGTTTTTATTTTAAAAACAGTCATTTCAAGTTTAGAAAGGTGTCCGGAGTGTTTGGACAATAGTGTCCAACATCGAGATGCAGCACATTTGATGGCTGCCACAGCTTTTCCATTATACCTTGGCAGACAGCTCACTACTGAAATGACAGGCTGTCTGCCTCTCAGAGTGTTATGGCCATTTCAGACACTCAGCCCTGGGAAGTGGCAAAGGGAGCTCCCGTAGAGGTAGACTTCTTTGAAAAAGATTTGACGCTTTAAACACAGTAATTCAGTCAGTGTTGAGTGCCTATCCATCTTGCTCAACCGTAATAGAAAACTAATGGCTTTTAACATGGAATTGTATTCCTTATCGCCACCGATGACTAACATTGAGTCAAATCAGATGAATGTCTAAAAACCATTTCCTCATGAAGGAAGGGAAAATGTAAATTATCAACTGCTAAGACGTGGTGGCTATAATAGCCTCTCAACAGCGAATATCTTGGGGAAATTATATCTTTGGAAAACATCCTCTCTACATTTGCTGACATGTTTGACCATTTCAGTAATATTGGACATATCATTTTTTGATTTCCTGGATAAGCACTAACATTATCATTTTACATACCTTGATATAACACTCATTTTAAGTGTATTGCTCATAGATAACTCTCCCATTCTGGCTCTAGCATTCATTTAGGTCTAGCGACGATAAATCAAACAATTTGACATTGAATGGGCACATGATTGCAGATGTGTCTTTGCTGAGTCATAGAAACAGGGTGGTAAACTTGCTCTGTGCCTTTGTGCAAACTCACAGTTAGGAAATTTGACCTAAACTTTATCAATGGCAAAGGTCATTGGTCTTTTGTCAATTCATCGGTGTTAAATGCTGATTGAAATAATAGAAGCTGACAATAGATGGGTTGTTCTACATTCAATTTTTTCTATATCTGGTGTACTGCATATGGACTATTCAACCTACAAAAGGACGAAGCATGCACATCTACAATGATGGAAAAGTCCAAAAATAAAGCATTTCAACCATATCATAACTGTCCATTTTCTTCTCAGTAAAATAAGCTTCTTCAAAAATATATGTCATCGTCTCAAAGTCCTGTGTTACAACCATTTCTTGCATTGCCTTTTAGCTGGTTGCTGTTGTCCCTGGCCTTCTCTATTTTATCAGTGTCAGTGGACAGTTTCACAGCAGCTTCGGGCAATTGTCCTTTGATGGAACATCAAGAGGGCCCATTTATTTGGAAACACAAGGCTATTTGACTACACATTCATTGGGACAAGTTCTCAAGACTAAAAGGGCATTTGGGCATGTGGCTTTCAGTCAAAGGCACTGCTGTGTTGCTGCAGTTCACTTAAGTTGCCTGTGCACTATAAGTAGTGCTTGCAGAGAAATCAAAGTAATGAGGCTAACCATTTGACTTGACTTTATTGAATTCATCCTTTTTAATTTGGTGCTCTTCAAGTCTGATGAAACATTTATTTTGTGGTGACCAGGAAATCACAGGCAGTTCAACCTTTGTTTTCCTTCTCCCTCTGTTCGTTACTGACATCCTGCAACCCCCATATATTGTGATGTCATGAATGAATGCTAAATTAACTGTCACAAAACGCAGCAACGGCTAAGCTATTTGGTGAGGGTAAGTAGATTACTCAAGGTTATTGGCACTAATAGTCTCCAAACAAGGTAAACAAAACACTTAAACTTGGGTAAACAAATCTATTAATATATGAACTGTCCCTGAAATACAAAAGGGAGTTACACAGAATAATGATTATGAATAATTAAATAATTATCCAACACTTTAACAACATTCCTCAGTTAGGGCCCGATTCCGACCCGAGTTATGAGCACATAAATGGAATGTAATTCACTTTTTATGCACTTTTCTCTCTATGCGTATTCTGACCTTGAACTTAAGCATGAGAACAGTATGCTATTCACCTGCTATTTGTTTTGGGTGGAGATTAAATAAATGAAGGTGTCACAACTTCAACCAAAGGTGGCTCCTCTCCCTGTTCGGGCGGCACTCGGCGGTCATCGTCGCCGGCTTACTAGTTGCCACTGTCTGTCTTGTGTTCGTTCACCTGTGTCTAGTTTGGCTAATCAGTGGGGTATTTAATCTTGCCCTACCTGCTAGGTTTTGTGCGGGATTGTTTGTGTTACTGTTGTTGGTTTGGGTTACGTTTTTTTTACTGTTAAGCAGGTTTATTTTTGGGACTGTTTTTCCCGCACGTTAGTTTAGTAGAGGAGTGTTTCTCCTCTGTTTTTTACTGGACTTCGTTGCTGTTTTCTTGTGGCTCCTTTTGTGGTCCTGTACCTGTTGTGTTGGTTGACCAGTAAATAAAACACCCTTCTTGGAATTCTTGCTCTCCTGCGTCTGACTCCACACCCACCTCTCCTCGGGAGATTCTGACAGAAGGTGTGGCAGATGTGTGTTTACAGATACCCCGTATTCTGACCTTGACTTCATTCCCTAATAATTCCACCACCTTCATGTGTGAGGAAACCGTGAATAAGGTCTAGTGAACCTACAGTACAGGTTCCAAGTGGAAAAAGCATCTACTTTCTTTTTTTCTGATAGAAATAACAGCATTCTCCAGGCACTGTAATTTACAACTTATAACAGCTATTGATAAGAGCTAGGTAAATCAAATCAAATCAAATCAAATCAAATTTATTTATATAGCCCTTCGTACATCAGCTGATATCTCAAAGTGCTGTACAGAAACCCAGCCTAAAACCCCAAACAGCAAGCAATGCAGGTGGAGAAGCACATGTAAATGAGTAATCCGTTTGGATAAAGGTAATTGTAAATACAAATTATACTTGTTTTAGATATATATTTCCTTATAATCGCTGGAGACAAATGTAAAACCAGTCATATTGCAGAAAACTGAAGCATATCAACTTGTCAACTTTCCCACAGTAAAGTTTATGAAAAGCTGTGCCATTATGCAGAATTTCAATTGTACAGCCTTTTAACTTGCAGGGATGGGCACTCTCGAATGTCTACCTCGACTTTCTCTATTTCATATTTCTATCGTGATAAATATTAGCCACTATCATTTGACCGTCAGTAGGGCTAATAACCACACATATTCAACTGTCAATTTACTGTTAGTCCCCTTCAGTTGGTATAGCCTACATTTTTATTCCATTGTTTCGTTTACCTTCATTTGCCTTCCTTATAAACGCCGTCACAGCCGTGTGTTTGTTGCGGAGGATCATTAGTAACAGTTGATAATATAAAAAAGAGACCGTCTAATTAAATTGTTCTGGAGTGGAGCGCAGACCAAGCCAAAAAGAGTTTGAACCCAAATGGTACAATACTTGGCTGTGTCATCACAGCTCCATGGTTATTGCAGGCAATAGAGGAGGATATAGCCAACTATTGTACACTATTCTATGTACATTAATCTTCCAACATTACCATGGGTTAAAGAACTGAATGTTGAAATATTCAGAATGAATCAAACCACCGTTTTCTTTCTTTCATGGATAAAGGTTTCTAACCTGTTTTTTTATGATTCATAAATACTTTCCTAACCCTAAATAATCTACCAAATCAGATTATTTATTAATCTACCAATTGGTGGTGAAACGGAGACGAATGAGCATATATTGAGATGTATTTCTTTCATTGAGCCCTAATATTCTGAACCCGTTCTCTCGTGGCAGAGTAGCTTAGTGGTTAGAGTGTTGGACTAGTAACCGGAAGGTTGCAAGTTCAAACCCCCGAGTTGACAAGGTACAAATCTGTCGTTCTGCCCCTGAACAGGCAGTTAACCCATTGTTCCTAGACCTTCATTGAAAATAAGAATTTGTTCTTAATTGACTTGCCTAGTTAAATAAAACTAAATATATATATATATATATATATATTCTAGTGAGTCTTGTCAAAATTCCAACTAAAAAGGTACACTGTATTTAAAGGAATGACTTAAGATAAATGTACTGAAAACCCCACAAGAAAATCTGTTGGCCAGCAAGTGGGAGGGTTTTCAGCAGGTGAATTACATTTATTCAGAGCACGCAAGGGAACCACGCCTGCAAAGCACGTTACACACCTGCATGAGGTAAGAGTCGTGCTTAAGAAAGGTGTAATTTCCGAATTCCGAATTTGGCCCTTATAGAAGAGGTACTTTGAGTCAGGCTTAATCACCTTATTCCCCACGTGTACTATTTACATGATAAGTTTTGGAAGCATAAATATTATATAACATTTCTACCATGACGATGAGACTGTGGGGGTGGCTTGGCCTGTAATGATTGTAGCTTCCTCTATCCGTTCCCTCAGCGATTACAGTACACTAACTGGGAATACGGTAATCCATGTATTGAAATGATCTGCACAGCTCTCTCCTGCCCTCTCTCCAATTCCTGCTCTTATGTACAGCCAACAAGCAGAGCACGTCCTAGCTTTTGCAGAGATCTGATTAAAGCAGTGTACTGCTGTATATGAGTCATTTGTTTGCCGTGCTTGTGCAAGCCAACATTTACAGTATTACAAGTAGGTGTACTTTGATTGCTTTCATCACTTGTCTCATTTTAGGTAAGGCAAAGATAGAAATGTGTCCAAGCAATACACAAAGGCCTTTAAGGCTAGTGGAGAACTAAGAAAAATGCTGCCTGTGTCCTGAACAGTCTTCTGAAATGCCATCTGGGCCAATCACTTTCCTGGTTTTGATTCCCCCCTCAGTGGAAACCTCTGTTGTCCTATAAAGCAGAGCTGGCCTTTTCAGTTGGATGTTGAGGTGGGGTGGTGGCCTGATGTATTGTAAGCAAAGTCCCGAGATGTACAGTATCTGGGTCAGGCTAACTGTTCAGTGATCAATAATCTCTCAGCTCCCTGCTTTGAAACCTATTGGCCAAATAACTCAATCAAAGAGCACACAGTAAAGCAAGAGGAACAGAGGAAATAAATCAAATATAGACGTGTTGCATTGATTGTTTGGCCAATCAATAGTGTACATACAAGACTCACTGAGCTCTGCAGGGCCTACTGTTCTGGACCTAGTGTACACAGCGCACATCCAAATATAACTATCGTCACTCAGCAGACACGGCAGAGTAAACACTGTATCCATCAGCAAGGCCGAGGCAACACAGGAGGAATGCTCTGTTTGTGCAGACTGATGAAAAAACATCCGCAACGGAACTAAAGCCAGGTGTGAGAGCAGGAAACAGTCAATGCCTAGTTCTTGTACAAAGCTCTTCAGCTCTACGTAGCTCCCCCAAAGATCCGACTATGCTGGTAATGGATGTCTGTTGGCCTCTGAAGACAGGTTAGACAATTATTGCATCTGAGCTCCTAGAGTGTGGCTCTCCTTTTCTTTTTCAAGTGTTCTACTCCTCTAGCCAGCACCTCACCTACACATGTGTGCATTTCTTTCGCCTCCAGATTAGCCTCTGAAGACATGGCTGGAGATCTATACCACTGTGGCCAAACCACTGGCCTCTCCTGCCGTAGCTACAGCAGGATTGATTCTCTATCCCCACCCGTCAACTTTCAGATGAAATGGGGCTGCTCATGTATCGGCCTGTTTGGAATCAGGCAGCACTCTTGGAAGCCTGTAGTTCAATGATACACTTCTTCCATCCTGTCTCCACCCATCCTTGGTATGGGGAGGCAGGAAACAGCCAATACCTAGTTCTTGTTCACAGTGAAGAGAGCCTGAGATATTCAATGATGTAAAGAGGCTAGGACGAGTGCGAAGGCAGGGCTGCTTTACAACTGTCTTTACTTGCAGATTAATGCATATTATCTTTTTTTATTAGGAACCCCATTAGCTACTATTTCATTAGCTACTATTTTCTTTATTTCATTTATTAGTACTATTTTATTATGAACCCCATTAGCTACTGCTAAAGCAGCAGCTACTCTTCCTGGGGTCTACATAAAACATGACATAATACAGAACATTAATAAACAATAACATCTCAAAGGACAGAAGTGCATACATTTAAAATAATAATACACACATTCAAATGTTTATACCATAAAGTTCCATGCATCATACACTCATAATCATCATCAATGTTAAAGGCAATTCTGCAGCCATTTACTTCCCCGATGTTTTATCTAAGCTGGCCCTGATCTCACAGCTCCAGTATTCTGTAAACACCAGAGAGAATCTCACAACATCAGGAAGTCACACGATAAAATAACAGCAACAATCCCTGTCCTTGGTCCTTGTACCTTCAGCAGTCTGAAGCCAATATTGTGAGCAGATATCAAAGCTGATTTGAAAAATTTGAGTCTAAGATCCTAAACCGAGCACAAACAGGTAATGTGCAAATTAGATGGATCAAAACACAGGCATATTACAGATGGGTAGGTGGGTAGAGATAGAGGTGACAGATCTGCCACTACCAGAATGCCTTACTGTGTGGCCAATTTTTATGGACACAAGGTTGAAATAAACTATGGGAATATTCAGTAAGACTGACTGAATTGAATGTCTTGCATGTCATGCTCTTGCATATCAGACATATTTTTCTTAGTAGGGGCATTGCACTCTTGTCCAGTATCTTATTATGGTCACACTGACCCACTCCTATCTTATTTCCACACATTGCACTATTGACCTCCATAGGGCGTACAACAGGGGAAGATAATAACCTCTAACAGACTATTTCATACGCGTCACAATAAGGAAGTGCACAGCAGACACATGGGGGGTGAAAAGGTCACCCAGAGCAACTTCACCTGACCATAGATTACACAAAGCTGACGAAAAGCAATTATGAAGACAATCATAAATCGGAGGAGAGACGATGGACCTTCCACACACTAATAACACACTGCATGGATTTACTGTAAGAAAAGGGATTGGGAGTTTTTTTCTATTACGACTGAGCCTGGGAGGCCAGGAACCTCTATTCAAGTAGAATGAATGTAAAGTGACATTTCAAAATTGGACACTGCAGGAATAGTTTGAAACAGTAAACTTGAGCTAAACACAGAGGCATCATGCGAACTAACCCTAAAGAGTTAAACAGCATGCCAAACTATGAATCTAACACAAATATTCTAGACTTTCAGGTACTCAACAAGAAGGTGTGATTTCATTACTAGTAAAACAGGACTCAGGCGGTAAGCATAAATATCCAGTCCATTTAAAAAACTGGAGGCCTCTAACACTTCAATGTTTTGATGCGAAAATAACGGCAAAATTCATAGCACGTAGAATGAAAAAAGGTTTTTATCAGATGTTATTCATCCTGATCAGACAGGTTTTTCACATGGACAATATATTGGAGATAATATAAGACAATTACTTGAAACAATTGAACATTATGAAACACCGAAGATACCAGATCTGGACTTCATAGCAAATTTAGAAAAGGCATTTGATAAAGTACAACTGGAATGTATATATAAATGCCTGTATTACTTTAATTTCGGTGAATCTCTTATACAATGGGTTAAAGTAATGTACAGCAACCCCAGATGTAAAATAGTAAATAATGGTTACTTCTCAGAAAGTATTGAGCTTTTAAGAGGAGTAAAACAAGGCTATCCGTTGTCTGCATATCTATTTATTATGGCCACTGAAATGCTAACTATTAAAATTACATCACACAAAAACATTAAGGGGTTAGAAATCCTGGGGATAAAAACGCTAACCAAGGCTGCACGGTGTTTCCTCCGACACATTGGTGCGGCTGGCTTCCGGGTTGGATGCGCGCTGTGTTAAGAAGCAGTGCGGCTTGGTTGGGTTGTGTATTGGAGGACACATGACTTTCAACCTTCGTCTCTCCTGAGCCTGTACGGGAGTTGTAGCGATGAGACAAGATAGTAGCTACTAAAACAATTGGTTACCATGAAATTGGGGAGAAAAATGGGTAAAAACTATTTGGAATGTAAAGCCAGACAAAATTAAATGTGCCTTTTTATATAATGAATATGAGTTTGGGGGACTAAAACGATTTAATATTAAAGCTTTAAACCTCTCACTAAAATCTTCACTCATACATAAGTTATACTTGAACCCAAAACCGTTCTCCGGTAGATTATTAAGAAAGGCTCATACTTTGTTCAAAAGTGGCATTTTTGCCTTCATACAAATTACAACTTCTCATTTCCGACTAATTGAAAATGAAATGTTGTTTAAAGGATCGCCCTTTCTTAAACAAGCCATACAAGCTGGTTACAATTTCAGTTTAATCCTCCAGAAAAGATAGAACAAATATTACAATTAATGTTACGGTTAAACTCAAATATACTGATTAATACAAAAACATTCTTTATGGAAAAAGTGTTTAAAAATGGTTTTATATTTGTTAATGATATTATGAATAGAAATGGAGGAGTTGTGTCACATATGCAGTTATTGAAAATATATGGGAATATCTGCTCAATCCAACTTGACAACCAACTGATTGCAGCACTACCACAAAAATGGAGGAGGCAAGTGGAAAAGGGGAGGTAGGGAACTTGTTTGCCTGCCATATATTAAAGATACAAATTGGCTGAATGGAACTGGCCTAAATATAAAAATATACCAGTTTCATTTGAGGACAAAAATGTTGACAGCTGCAGTTGCAGACAGTTGCAAAATAAATGGGAAGAGATTTACAATGTACCAATTCCATGGCACTTGGTTAATGAACTGGTACAAAAAAACTACACTTGATTCAACACTTAGAGTTATTCCATTTAAATTATTATATACAATTCTTCCAACCAACAGAATGCTATATATGGGGCATACAACAATCTTAGCTCTGTAAATTTTGCTGCGAAGAGACAGAATCAATAGATCATTTGTTCTGGTATTGCCCCTATGTAGCTTGTTTCTGGTCACAGGTTCAGGAATGGTTAAAAAAAAATCGCAACATGCACTTAAAATTTACTTTACAAACAGCAGTGTTGGGCAATTTGGAAAGACATAGACAGTCAATATATAATATAAAAATACTAGTAGGAAAGGTTTTCATCATTAGCTCACAATCTGTGGATACTATACGATCAGAAAGGTTGGAAAATTATGTAAAACATCACAATACAATTGAACCATGTATGGCACATGGAAACCAAACGAGTGTGGTCTATGGTGATAGGTGGGATGGGCCGAGAGTGGCTGACGGTTGGGATTAAAGAGCTTATGTTTGGTAAAGTATGATTGTTATGCTTTATATACAGTTGAAGTCAGAAGTTTACATACACCTTAGCCAAATACACTGCTCAAAAAAATAAAGGGAACACTAAAATAACACATCCTAGATCTGAATGAATGAAATATTCTTATTAAAAACTTTTTTCTTTACATAGTTGAATGTGCTGACAACAAAATCACACAAAAATTATCAATGGAAATCAAATTTATCAAGCCATTGAGGTCTGGATTTGGAGTCACACTCAAAATTAAAGTGGAAAACCACACTACAGGCTGATCCAACTTTGATGTAATGTCCTTAAAACAAGTCAAAATGAGGCTCAGTAGTGTGTGTGTGGCCTCCACGTGCCTGTATGACCTCCCTACAACGCCTGGGCAAGCTCCTGATGAGGTGGCGGATGGTCTCCTGAGGGATCTCCTCCCAGACCTGGACTAAAGCATCCGCCAACTCCTGGACAGTCTGTGGTGCAACGTGGCGTGGATGGAGCGAGACATGATGTCCCAGATGTGCTCAATTGGATTCAGGTCTGGGGAACGGGCGGGCCAGTCCATAGCATCAATGCCTTCCTCTTGCAGGAACTGCTGACACTCCAGCCACATGAGGTCTAGCATTGTCTTGCATTAGGAGGAACCCAGGGCCAACCGCACCAGCATATGGTCTCACAAGGGGTCTGAGGATCTCATCTCGGTACCTAATGGCAGTCAGGCTACCTTTGGCGAGCACATGGAGGGCTGTGCGGCCTCCCAAAGACATGCCACCCCACACCATGACTGACCCACCGCCAAACCGGTCATGCTGGAGGATGTTGCAGGCAGCAGAACGTTCTCCACGGCGTCTCCAGACTGTCACGTCTGTCACATGTGCTCAGTGTGAACCGGCTTTCATCTGTGAAGAGCACAGGGCGCCAGTGGCGAATTTTCCAATCTTGGTGTTCTCTGGCAAATGCCAAAAGTCCTGCACGGTGTTGGGCTGTAAGCACAACCCCCACCTGTGGACGTCGAGCCCTCATACCACCCTCATGGAGTCTGTTTCTAACCGTTTGAGCAGACACATGCACATTTGTGGCCTGCTGGAGTTAATTTTGCAGGGCTCTGGCAGTGCACCTCCTGCTCCTCCTTGCACAAAGGCGGAGGTAGAGGTCCTGCTGCTGGGTTGTTGCCCTCCTACGGCCTCCTACACGTCTCCTGATGTACTGGCCTGTCTCCTGGTAGCGCCTCCATGCTCTGGACACTACGCTGACAGACACAGCAAACCTTCTTGCCACAGCTCGCATTGATGTGCCTTCCTGGATGAGCTGCACTACCTGAGCCACTTGTGTGGGTTGTAGACTCCGTCTCATGCTACCACTAGAGTGAAAGCACCGCCAGCATTCAAAAGTGACCAAAACATCAGCCAGGAAGCATAGGAACTGAGAAGTGGTCTGTAGTCACCACCTGCAGAACCACTCCGTTATTGGGGGTGTCTTGCTAATTGCCTATAATTTCCACCTGTTGTTTATTCCATTTGTACAACAGCATGTGACATTTATTGTCAATCAAGTGTTGCTTCCTAAGTGGACAGTTTGATTTCACAGAAGTGTGATTGACTTGGAGTTACATTGTGTTGTTTAAGTGTTCCCTTAATTTTTTTGAGCAGTGTACATTTAAACTCAGTTTTAAACCATTCCTGACTTTTAATCAGAGTAAAAATTCCCCGTCTTAGTTCAGTTAGGATCACCACTTTATTTTATGAATGTGAAATGTCAAAATAATAGTAGAGAGATTGATTCATTTCGGCTTTTATTTCTTTCATCACATTCCCAGTGGGTCAGAAGTTTACATACACTCAATTAGCATTTGGTAGCATTGCCTTTAAACTGTTAACTTGGCTCCTCGGAACGTTTGACACTTCCACAAGCTTCCCACAATAAGTTGGTTGAATTTTGGCCCATTCCTCCTAACAGAGCTGGCCTCCTTGCTCGCACACAAATGTTCAGTTCTGCCCACAAATTTGTGACATCTTCCTTGCTGAGTGGCCTTTCAGAATATGTCGATATAGGACTCGTTTTACTGTGGATATACAGTGCCTTGCGAAAGTATTCGGCCCCCTTGAACTTTGCGACCTTTTGCCACATTTCAGGCTTCAAGCATAAAGATATAAAACTGTATTTGTTTGTGAAGAATCAACAACAAGTGGGACACAATCATGAAGTGGAACGACATTCATTGGATATTTCAAACTTTTTTAACAAATCAAAAACGGAAAAATTGAGCGTGCAGAATTATTCAGCCCCCTTAAGTTAATACTTTGTAGTGACACCTTTTGCTGCGATTACAGCTGTAAGTCGCTTGGGGTATGTCTCTATCAGTTTTGCACATCGAGAGACTGAAATGTTTTCCCATTCCTCCTTGCAAAACAGCTCGAGCTCAGTGAGGTTGGATGGAGAGCATTTGTGAACAGCAGTTTTCAGTTCTTTCCACAGATTCTCGATTGGATTCAGGTCTGGACTTTTACTTGGCCATTCTAACACCTGGATATGTTTATTTTTGAACCATTCCATTGTAGATTTTGCTTTATGTTTTGGATCATTGTCTTGTTGGAAGACAAATCTCCGTCCCAGTCTCAGGTCTTTTGCAGACTCCATCAGGTTTTCTTCCAGAATGGTCCTGTATTTGGCTCCATCCATCTTCCCACCAATTTTAACCATCTTCCCTGTCCCTGCTGAAGAAAAGCAGGCCCAAACCATGATGCTGCCACCACCATGTTTGACAGTGGGGATGGTGTGTTCAGGGTGATGAGCTGTGTTGCTTTTACGCCAAACATAACGTTTTGCATTGTTGCCAAAAAGTTCCATTTTGGTTTCATCTGACCAGAGCACCTTCTTCCACATGTTTGGTGTGTCTCCCAGGTGGCTTGTGGCAAACTTTAAACAACACTTTTTATGGATAGCTATAAGAAATGGCTTTCTTCTTGCCACTCTTCCATAAAGGCCAGATTTGTGCAATATACGACTGATTGTTGTCCTATGGACAGAGTCTCCCACCTCAGCTGTAGATCTCTGCAGTTCATCCAGAGTGATCATGGGCCTCTTGGCTGCATCTCTGATCAGTCTTCTCCTTGTATGAGCTGAAAGTTTAGAGGGACGGCCAGGTCTTGGTAGATTTGCAGTGGTCTGACACTCCTTCCATTTCAATATTATCGCTTGCACAGTGCTCCTTGGGATGTTTAAAGCTTGGGAAATCTTTTTGTATCCAAATCCAGCTTTAAACTTCTTCACAACAGTATCTCGTACCTGCCTGGTGTGTTCCTTGTTCTTCATGATGCTCTCTGCGCTTTTAACGGACCTCTGAGACACAGTGCAGGTGCATTTATACGGAGACTTGATTACACACAGGTGGATTGTATTTATCATCATTAGTCATTTAGGTCAACATTGGATCATTCAGAGATCCTCACTGAACTTCTGGAGAGAGTTTGCTGTACTGAAAGTAAAGGGGCTGAATAATTTTGCACGCCCAATTTTTCAGTTTTTGATTTGTTAAAAAAGTTTGAAATATACAATAAATGTCGTTCCACTTCATGATTGTGTCCCACTTGTTGTTGATTCTTCACAAACAAATACAGTTTTATATCTTTATGTTTGAAGCCTGAAATGTGGCAAAAGGTCGCAAAGTTCAAGGGGGCCGAATACTTTCGCAAGGCACTGTAGATACTTTTGTACCCGTTTCCTCCAGCACTTGAAGACACTTAAAGTTCTTGACATTTTCTGGATTGACTGACCTTCATGTCTTAAAGTAATGATGGGCTGTCATTTCTCTTTGCTTATTTGAGCTGTTTTTGCCATAATTTGGACTTGGTCTTTTACCAAATAGGGCTATCTTCTGTATACCACCCCTACCCTGTCACAACACAATTCATTGGCTCAAAGAAATTCCACTATTTAACTTATATCAAGGCATACCTGTTAATTGAAATGCATTCCAGGTGACTACCTCATGAAAGTGGTTGAAATAATGCCAAGAGTGTGCAACGCTGTCATCAAGGCAAAGGGTGGCTTCTTTGAAGAATCTCAAATAGAAAATATATTTGGATTTGTTTAACACTTTGTGTGTCCAAACTTTTGACTGGTACTGTATATGGTCAAGGATTGTGTGGTTTCATGAGTTAAGTGCTGTGAAAAGGTATTTGCCCCCTTTCTAATGTTCTCTACTTTTGCATATTTTTTATACTGAATGTTCAGATCTTCCAATTTTCAACTAAAACCTAATATTAGATAATGGGTACCTGAGTGAAAAAATAACACAATTACATATTTATTTCATTAACAAAATTATACAACACCCAATGTCCCTGTGTGAAAAAGCAATTGCCACATTTTGCTGCAATGACTCAAACCAAACACTTCCTGTAGTTGTTGATCAGTGTCTCATGTCGCTGGGGAGGAATTTTGGCCGACTCTTCCATGCAGAACAGCTGTAACTCAGCAAAAGGTGTGGATTTTCAAGCATGAACTGCTCGTTGCAAGTCCTGCCACAACATCTCATTTGGGATTAGGTCTTGACTTCCAAAAGTTAAAATGAGTTAATTTTTTGCCATTTTCATGTATATTTGATTGTGTGTTTTGGATCATTGTCTTGCTGTATGACCCAGCTTCAGCTCACAGACAGATGGCCTGACATTCTCCTGTAAAATTCTCTGATACAGAGCAGAATTCATGGTTCCTTCTATTAAGGCAAGTCGTCCAGCTCTTGAAGCAGCAAAGCAGTCCCAACCCATCACACCACCATGCTTGACTGTTGGTATGAGGTATTATTGTGGAATACAGTTTTTGGTTTTCACCTGGCATAATGGGACCCATGTCGAACAAAAATAAATGTGTTTGTTTTCTTCCAGAGCCCCCCAAATAAGGTATTCTGATGTGATTTAATCATTGACATGGACTCAGAACATCCAATTTTGTTGTTTCTCTATGAACAATTGTACAAACTTCAAACCAAGAAAAATAAAACTGAGAACATAATTTGGGAAAAGAAAAACCATAGTGCACTACTTTCTCTTGTACACTAAGGACCCCGGGAAGAGTTGGAGGGGAGAGGAGCTTTGTCAAGTTCTGTCAAGGGTCATGTCAGGATGAGCCTGCAGGAAGGGTACAACATGAGGGAGGAGGATGTCTTCCCTGTAACACACAGCATTGAGATAGCCTGCAATGACAACAAGCCCAGTCCAATGATGCTGTGACACACCATCCCAGACCATGACGGACCCTCCACCTCCAAATCGATCCCGCTCCAGAGTACAGGCCTCGGTGTAACGCTCATTCCTTCGACGATAAACGCGAATCTGACCATCACCCCTGGTGAGAGAAAACCGCGACTCGTCAGTGAAGAGCACTTTTTGCCAGTCCTGTCTTGTCCAGCGACGGTGGGTTTGTGCCCATAGACGACATTGTTGCCGGTGATGTCTGGTGAAGACCTGCCTTACAACAGGCCTACAAGCCCTCAATCCAGCCTCTCTCTGCCTATTGCGGACAGTCTGAGCACTGATGGAGGGATTGTGTGTTCCTGGTGTAACTCAGGCAGTTGTTGTTGCCATCCTGTACCTGTCCCGCAGGTGTGATGTTCGGATGTGCCGATCCTGTGCAGGTGTTGTTACACGTGGTCTGCCACTGTGAGGATGATCAGGTTTCCGTCCTGTCTCCCTGTAGCGCTGTCTTAGGCATCTCACGTACAGACATGGCAATTTATTGCCCTGGCCCTGCAGTCCTCATGCCTCCTTGCAGCATGTCTAAGATGCAATAAAACTGTCCTTCTTTAGACTAGTTGAGTATCTGGAGCATCAGCATTTGTAGGTTCGATTACAGGCTCAAAATGTCCAGAAACAAAGACCTTTCTTCTGAAAATCGTCAGCCTATTCCTGCTCTCAGAAATGAAGGCTATTCCATGCGAGAAATCGCCAAGAAACTGAAGATCTCGTACACCGCTGTGTACTACACCCTTCACAGAACAGCGCAAACTGGCCCTAACCAGAATAGAAAGAGGAGTGGGAGGCCCCGGTGCATAACTGAGCAAGAGGACAAGTACATTAGAGTGTCTAGTTTTAGAAACAGATGCCTCACAAGTCCTCAACTGGCAGCTTCATTAAATAGTACCCACAAAACACCAGTCTCAACATCAACTTGAGGCGATGCTGAACACTGAAATCTAAACTTTAGGATGTCACAGGAGGAGATTGCAGTTCAACATTCTTTATCTGATCTTCTTTTCCTATTTACCATATATAAGGGTATATAAGAGTATGATAATTCATTTCAGCAATACCTGCATTTGGCCAATAGCTCGCTCACTGAGGCATGTACGAACATATGCATGTAGGGCAGCAGATAGCCTAGTGGTTAGAGCGTTGGGCTTGTCAAACAAAAGGTTACTAGTTCAAATACCTGAATCGACAAAGTGAAAAACCTGACAATGTGCCAGTGAGGAACGCACTTAACCCTAATTTGCTTCAGGGGTGCTGTATTACTATGACTTACAACACATTTCCCTGCACCTATTTGGTGTGTGACAATGAAAACATATTTTTTGATAAGTGGATGCTGCACCCCTCAAACACATTAAATAGATTGCTGAAAAAGACAGATCCTCCGGTGGGTGGGGCATGTGCGCTGCTAGTTTATACTGTTGTGGGGCAGGCCAGTAACCAGAGGGTTGCCCGTTCAAAAAGCTAGACTGACGGCTGCACCCTTGAACAAGTCACTTAACCCATAACCTGCTCCAGAGGCGCTGCTCTTCGGCTGCTCCTATGCTTCTTTCAGCCTTGTGTGTCATGTCGTGTCTGGACGATTGGCAATTAAAGAACAAAAATAAACCTTTCAGTTTTTATGAACAACAAAGTTGTACCAGTATGTTAAAATTTGTTGATGTTACACGTTAAGATACAGTGCCTTCAGAAAGTATTCACACCCCTTGACTTTTTTTGTGTTGTTTTGTTTTGTTACAAGGTGGGAATAAAACGTATTTAATTGTCATTTTTTTGTCAACGATCTACACAAAATACTCTGTAATGTCAAAGTGGAAGAAAAATTCTAATGTTTGTAAAAAAGATATATATATAAAAAATAAAACACGAATATATTTTGATTACAACAGTATTCAACCCTCTGAGGCAATACTTTTTTTACATGGCAGTATGGACACACACACAGACAAATCCCCACTCATAAAACTCTTACCTGCAGAGGGGGTCTTGGCGACAGTTCTTCCTTAGCTCCAGGCAGTAGGGTTTGACTTTGTCCTCGAAGGAGCAGAAGGGCACGATGGTCTGCCTCCTCCGTTCAGCACAGCCTAGGTCCTGGCAGGGGCAGAAGAGCAGCTGGTGGCTGTAGTCGGTGGGCACACGGTCCAGGAACTGCCTCAGGGCCTTGTGGCAGCGCTTACGGTTACACGGTTCCCCTTTGCTGCAAGTGGCAATGTAGGTGGAGCGCTGTTTCTTACAGGTGTTGTTGAGGTTGCAGGCCTTCGCTGCGTCCAGGCACGGGTTACAAGTCTTGCTGGGGTCAGAGCAGGTGTTGGCTTTAGGGGTGACAGTGTGCATCCCTGCAGAGAAGGGGGAAGGGGAGCATTGGAAAAATAATATGCACTTAACTATCTATTGCAAAGCTGTGTTGTTATTATGGGTCTGACCTATAGCATTTGTTAACTGGCTCGTGACAAAATTATTTGACACCATCATGATAACACATAACACAAGTTAAATTGATGTGCTCCGACTACTTATGACCATTTATGTTGTCAAGTTTGTGAGTGCTGAAAGTGGGCTTCATGATGATGGTCTTAGTGCTCTCCCTATGCTAGGGGTTATTCAATATCATATATTTTTTCCAAGCCAACGCTAAGCCATCTGAGACTTGGATAGCTCGCCTATATCCATTCTTACTGAATAATTGATTTGGAGAGGCCTTGAGTGAAATGTGAATGAATAAAGTTGATTCTGCTCATGTGATTGCTTCATGTCTCCCTGGATTCTTCCCACCACTAAGAAAGAACATGATGTACCACTGTAACTAAACACCATGACACAGACCTTGATACTGTTTACAACATGTGAATTAGATGTCTTGTTGCTTATTGACATGTGTAATTGGTTTGTGAGTATGGAATATTAAACACAGGAGCTCAAGGACATGGGAAAGGCTCACTGTGCTGCAGTATTGTGGCCTATTGGACAGTTTAAGTGGCAGATGAACCATTTCCTTTACTTACTGTGATCACACCATGTCATCTAGATATTGTAGAAAACAGAAGTCAATAAATGTGCATAGTCTGAGAGCAGTTTTGACTGGTGGTGGTGGTACATGCCCATCTGCTTTTGAGATATCACTAATAAAAGAGTATCACACTCACTCACATTCCGCATCCCTTGTACTTAGACTGTATCAGAGAACATAACCTCCCTCTTCCTGTAGATGATGGTATTTCAGAGGGTGCGCTGGCTTGGTGACATCCAGGGAGATTCATCTCTTATTCAACAGAACCAATCTCACTCTGTGTCTATCACGCAGCAATGAGGAAAAACCTTTCCGATGGACTGCATGAGCAGCTGTACTGTCTGTCAGTGGTGAATCACAGATGATCAATCCTAGAAATACCATACACAGAATGGACATCACACAAACACGGAGCATTTCTGTCCAGGATAAACCACATGTTTTACCCAAAAGGCTCAGGTTTTTCTGTTTCCATCTAAGCAGGCTGGCACCCGTGTCTCACTGGACCTGCTCTCACCTGGGGCCAACGCCAGGCCACTGGTACATTCCAGCCAGCATTTACATAACAATGGCTAACTTTAACACCTTCTCACAAAGCAACCATTTTGATTATGCAGAGGTTGTTGTCACCCCTAGCTATGGAAACACAATTTCATTAGTATAACATATAACATATAACATCAAATCAAATTGTATTAGTCATATGCGCAGAATACAACAGGTGTAGTAGACCTTACAGTGAAATGCTTACTTACGAGCCCCTATCCAACAATGCAGTTTCAAAAAAATACAGATAAGAACAAGAGATAAAAGAAACAATTAAAGAGCAGCAGTGAAATAACAATATGAGACTATATACATGGGGGTACCGATACAGAGTCAATGTGAAGGGGGCATCGGTTATTGGAAGTAGTATGTACATGTAGGTAGAGTTATTAAAGTGACTATGCATAGATGACAACAGGGGTGAGGGGGGAGGGGGAGGGGGTTCACTACAAATAGTCAGGGTAGCCATTTGACTAGATTTTCAGCAGTCTTATGGCTTGGCAGTAGAAGCTGTTTCGAAGCCTCTTGGACCTAGACTTGGCGCTCTGGTACTGCTTGCCGTGTGGTACTAGAGAGAACAGTCTATGACTTGGGTGGCTGGAGTCTTTGACAATTTTTAGAGCCTTCCTCTGACACCGCCTGGTATAGAGGTCCTGGATGGCAGGAAGCTTGGTCCCGGTGATGTACTGGGCCGTACACACTACCCTCTGTAGTGCTGTGCGGTCGGAGGATAAGCAGTTGCCATACCAGGCAGTGATGCAACCAGTCTGCTCCTACTCTCGATGTGTATAGGGTGTATACACTAGTGGAACAGGTGTTACAGTCAAAAGAGCAACAACAGAACCCCAAAAAAGCTAATGATCTCTTTTTCAACCACATGGACACATAGACGCAACTTCCTGTCGATAGGGGGAAAATGAAAAGGTGGATTCCATTTAGTAAAGATTGGAAAACATTTTTGCTTTGTTAGCTTTGTCTTTATCCCTCATTCACCAAGGCTGCCCCCAGGAGGAGAACATGCTAGGTCAAGGGCTGTGGGATGATCTGTGGTGATCTTTATGTATGCCCATGAATCAACATCAAACACATCAGCTACCACAGCAAGTGAAATCACTGCAACACTTAACAAAGAGCTACTGTCAGTTTTAGAATGGATTATTAGTAATAAGTGATAAATAAAAAACTAAAAGCATTGTATTTGGGACAAATCATTAGTTAAGCCCTAAACCTCATCTAAATCTAGTAAAGTATAATGTTCCGATTGAGCAAGTTGAGGAGAATAAACTGCTTGGTGTGTAACTCTCAATTGTAAGCTGACATTGTCAAAACCATATTGATTCAACAGTTGCTAAAATATGGAGAGGTCTGTCCAAGATAATGTGCTGCTCTGCTTTCTTGACCTCACAATCAACCAAACAAGTCCCATAGGCTGGACTACTGCCCACTTATATGGTCAAGTGCTGCAACAAAGGACATATGCAAATTACAGTTGGCCCAGAACAGAGCACGGGGGGCTAATATCAACAACATGCATATCAATTTCTTCGGGCTCAAACTAGAGTAGAGATTGACTGCATCACTGCAGGTCTTTGTAAGAGGTATTGACGTACCGAACTGTCTGTTCAATCGCAGCTCAGACACACATACATAACCCACAAGACTTGCCACCAGAGGTCTCTTCACAGTCCCCAAGTCCAGAACAGAGGCTAGGAAGCACACCGTAATATAGAGCCATGACTATATGTAACTGTCTTCCACCTCAGGTAATTCAAGCTAGCAGTAAAATCGGAATTTAAAAAAACAGATAAAACAACATCTCACAGCACAATGCGGACTGTGAGAGACACACACTAACACACACACTCTAAAACACCCACTCTACACGCACCCACACATTATTCTTAGTAATGTAATGTAGTATTGAAATGTAAGAATGGAGCAATGTACATTTGTATAATGCACAATGTTTTGTATAATGTTTTATATCTGTTTGGACCCCAGGAAGAGTAGCTGCTACCTTGGCAACAGCTAATAGGGATCCTAATAAAATACTAATACTAAATTAGACTCCAAAGAAATGCTGATATTAGCAGCAGGGAATGAGGCCAAACTGGGCCAAACCTGGCCAAAGCGGTCCAGAACCAGGCCAGTCCAGCTGGAGGGGTGGTTTGGAGGTGCTGTCCAAAGGCGCTACACATAACAGTGATGGATTGCAGCACCTAAATCTCCTCTGGCCATCTGCAGCCTGTAATGTGGGGCACAGGGGTTCCAGGATAAAAACTAAATAAGAGAAGGAAGAGGCACAAATATTTATTTATTTATCTGACCAAGCAGTGAGGTTTTACTTTTTCTGATTGGGGAGAAGAGATTGAATTGGGTACTCAAAGCAGAGAGATATCCTGACACAAAGGCCCTCTACATATAATCAGAGAGAGTAGCTGGATGGAAGATATATTGGTACAGAAAAATAAAACATTTCTAGTGCATTATGAAAGGTTTTGCCTATACAACTTTCAGTAATGCAAGAAGGGTGATGGGCAACTTGCAAAAATGGAAGGCTTGTTGATCACAGCAGGTCATCCCTGACAAAGGGAACAATGTGCCGTCTCCTGCCAAATGATTGGACCACCACTTACGTATACCTGCTCAAGTGTTTTCAATTAACCCGGCCAATCATCATCGCGATCAGCCCTTCACACGAGCTCTAATGAACACACAATTCTGATATCTCTTTCGGTGTAGTCCCATTGCTGCACACAGCAGATACAGCCAGTCTTGGGAAACCTCTTGGAATGGCCTCACCATCACAATACCCAGAGCCTTCTGCTGTATTAAGTCATGCTGGAAATAGAGGGGTGTGTCCTGATTATTCCAGTTCATCGAAGATGTTCACTGTGGGACAACAACTGTTTATCTGCATGTTGCTGCATTGAAATAAACCTTTGTTGGTGATGACTGTTACAATGTGGCTCTGTTGAGGCATCTTTGCATGCAAGTCAGAGGCATGTTTATCATGCAGTGCACGCTATGTAGCAACATGTGTGACTTTAATTGGTTTTTGGCACGCACAAAATATACACTGAATTTCTTTTATGATATCCCCGCTCTTTGACTGGGCTATAAACAGGGTTATAATAGGGCGTTCGTCCACAGTGCTCATAAATTAAGACTATGTGATGGCCATCTCCTGAAAAGCACAGTGCAGTAAGTACAGCCCAGTCAAGGGATCTGGATTTACACATTTTCCAGAGTAAGGGATCTTCCTTCCACAGTAATTGCTCTCTCTCTCCATTATTTGAAACCTGCATTTCATATATCATCCTGGACTCCGGGGAGCAGGAGTTCAGTACAGGTTAGAGTGGGGCTCTTGGCTTCAGGTATGCTCACTGTAATTAGGATGGGTGCCAAAGTTTGGATTTAATATAGCCCTTGGTGAGTGTGCAGGGGCTTGCTAGAAAGTCTTTAGTCCATACCCCTGGGAGCATGTCAAGCATTTCCATGTCAAAGGATTCATCAGTTTTTTAGCTCAGGCTTGTGTCACAGCAAGGTTTCCAGTGGCCAGGGAATGCCTTGACTACACGCTACTACATTTGCCTACAGAAAGCCTGACTGCCCATGTTTGGGATCTGCTATGGTATCAGTAGGAAAGCTGTTTTATAAGATGTATTATGTGTATTATGTGTATTAAGAAGATAATGGCTGCTTTACCAGTTCAGAAATGTTTTCCAATGTGTTCCATTCATATCAAACCTGAGACAAATATCATTGCAGCAGAAATATGCAAGCGAGTCGATTCACGTATTCCCCAAACATTAGTGTAGAATGTCTAATTGTACCAACAAAACCGACTAATGAGGGTTGCCAGGCCCATGTTTGGAGGATTATTCAGTATTCTATTTAATACAACCTTCTTAGAATAAAGCTGACTGCACAAACAACTAATATGTTACCCTTAGACCCCCAACACTCATTAAGTGTCCATGGAGAAAACAAAGAGGCAACTGTGAGCTAATTGTAAATGTAAACGGATTATAACTACACATAGTACAGCAGCTGAACAACGACAGTACTGTAGCACACATCAGGGCAACATTGTCTTTGACAATGAAACAGTCATTGTTATGAGGGTAAGGTGAGGACGTCTAGCATTGGGCTGCATGCTGATCCTTTTCCCCCAGCTGTAGAAATAGGTTTCTGAATTGAATTAGTTGGGCATGTGGAACAGAGAGGTGAGAGGATTATTAGGCCGAGTAAGAAGGTCTAACTAAGGGGAGTCAAACTCAACTTCTGGAGGGCCGGTGTGGGCTGCTTTTAAAAAAATCCTGGAATCTGCATAGATAATAAGTAAATTAACTCAAAATTGGGTCACAAGGACAGAATAATTTGTGTAAAATGAAATAGAAATTACAGTCAATTATATACTTGTATGCTATGGAATATTTCGTAATATGACAATCATTTTCATCTGGGCTTTGATTAGGGGCCAACCGGTTGAGGTGGAAAAATGATACGAGTGCTATCCAATATCCATCACAATGCCCAAGAGTAAGACTGTGTTCTTGTACAACTTGAAGTAAGAAAATGGTGGACATGTGAGTGTTGACTTGGTAAAGCAGACTGGCATTCTCCTCTCTGACAGTTGCTTTGTTGCTTTGCCCTGTGTTCATTTGGAGATACAGTGGAGTGTTTTTTTTTCTCATCAATGTTTTCCCCCCTTATCTCTCTCACTATAAACTCTTGAAGTTGTAGAGATTATTTTTCAATTTTCTAACCTTCCTCCTGGAGAGTGTTTTTCGCCATCCTCATCAACACAGCAAGATATCACATTCCCTGAGCTTCGGTTCAGTTTACCGTTTTATAAGTGATTAAGCACACTTTTGTGCAGTTGAAATCAAAGGGGTATTTCAGAGAACAACTGTAATTACTTATATGTTTGCCTGTGGGCTTTTCCCACTACCACAATCAATGATTCTGTCCTCTGAAATGATAAATAATAAGTAACCTAGGGCTAGAGGCTAAATGGATTTAGGAGAGCAAATCAGATTTTTCACCTTTGAAAGAGTGTAGGAATTTTTTTAAACAAAAATTGACATATTAATGAGTCTCAGACACATTTTAACATGTTTCAAATGAGCTGAAAAATAACCAAGACGTAAGCTACCTGAGCTCCAACAATTTTAGTACTATAGAGTAAAGAAAGGCAGATGGCCTTCTTAACAATCTAAAACGCCAAGGTATTCAAAGCAACTTCCAATTTATATTTTGTCTGGTGCTCTCCTTTTTTGATATATCAAACCAGTATATTTTCAAACAACCATGTCATTTGCTGACTTCAAGCTAAAGGGATTATGCAAAAAGCATGTCTTTCTTGTACCTCCGAGATATGAAACAAAGCATGAGGCATCGGCCAGGAAAAGCAAATGTGGCATCTCTGCTGTATACTGCTTTTGGCAAATGAGGCTGGATCATCCTCCGGCAATTTCTGTAGGAACTGGATGAAAGAAAATGATTGGATTTTCAAGTGACTATAGCCTATATCTCCTATAGCTGTGGCAATGGCCCTGCGATCCTCCAATCTAACCTTCATTTTTTTTGTTGCTATGTCTTATAATAAGATCTGCATTGATTAGTAATGCCCTCTCAGTAACAACCAGTTAATTAAATGTGAGCAATAGTTCCCATGCTGAATAATTGCTTTGTAATTAGTAAACCAAATAGGAAATCAAACTGAAAGGAAAATCTATAGATGGGAATATGGAGGCAAATACATGGGTTTATGTAAGCAAGACCCCCCCTTGGAGAACCAAGGAATATAAAGAGGAATCCATAATATTTACTTAATAAAAGCCTTAAAGAGGCTGAATGGAACTTTTGGCTTTGGGGCTGTTGAGCCAAAAGGAGTCGCCCAAATGGACAAAAAATATTATCCATAAATTACCTCATTGGAGAGAAACGGGCAAACGCGCTTCCCTCAGCCATGAGCAATTTTTTTTTCTTCATGGTATAAGACATCCTTCCTGTTCTATCTTGTATCTTTAAGAGTATTAGTGTTGTAATTATACTTATTACATGTCATTGTATTTTTATAAGTGTTGTAATTATACTTATTACATGTCATTGTATTTTTATAGTCTTTTCATATGGCATAGTCATTTAGTTTTACATAAGATGGTCGCTCTTACCTGAGATAATGGAAGCGAGACGGAATGCATCAGGGTGGCGAACAGGCATCACAGGTTCATAAGGGGATGTTTCATAAAACTCTCGACCTGGGAAAACAGTCAAGTTCAAGTTTAATTTGTCACATGCATAACTACAGTGAACTGCTTAACTTGCAAGCCCTATCCAACAGTGGAGTATTCAATATCAAATATTATAACTAATAAAAATAAGAAATGAAAAAAGGAGAAATAAGAGAGGAAGCCAGCCACTGCTCATGACCTGGCTTATACCATCCCTACGGTGAAGCATGGTGGTGGCAGCATCATGCTGTGGGGATGTTTTTCAGCGGCAGGGACTGGGAGACTAGTCAGGATCAGGGAAAGATGAACGGAGTGCATTCGGAAAGTATTGAGACCCCTTCACTTTTCTACATTTTGTTATGTTACAGCCTTATTCTAAAATGTAAGAAAAAAATCCTCAATCTACACACAATACCCCCTAACGATGAAGCAAAAAATGATTTTTAGAAATGTTTGCAAATTTATTAAAGATAAAAAACAGATAAAGCTAATTTACATAAGTATTCAGACCCTTTGGTATGAGACTCAAAATTGAGCTCAGGTGCATCCTGTTTCTATTGACCCTCCTTGAGATGTTTATACAACTTGATTGGAGTCCACCTGTGGTAAATGTAATTGATTGGACATGATTTGGACACCTATAAGGTCCCCAAGTTGACAGTGCATGTCAGAGCAAAAACCAAGCCATGAGGTCGAAGGAATTGTCCTTAGATCTCAGAGACAGGTTTGTGTCGAGGCACAGATCTGGGGAAGGATACCAAAATATTTCTGCAGCATTGAAGGTCCCCAAGAATACAGTGGCCTCCATCATTCTTAAATGGAAGAAGTTTGGAATCACTAACACTCTTCCTAAAGCTGGTAGCCCGGCCAAACTTAGTAATCAGGGGAGAAGGATGTTGGTCAGGGAGGTGACCAAGAACCCGATGGTCACTCTGACAGAGCTCTAGAGTTCCTCGACCCTAAGCACACAGCCAAGACAATGCAGGAGTGGCTTCAGGACAAGTCTCTGAATGTCTTTGAGTGGCCCAGCCAGAGCCCGGACTTGAACCCGATCGAACATCTCTGGAGAGACCTGAAAATAGCTGTGCAGCGACGTTCCCTATCCAACCTTTCAGAGCTTGAGAGGATCTGCAGAGAAGAATGGGAGAAACTCCCCAAATACAGGTGTGCCAACCTTGTAGCGTTATACCCAAGAAGACTTGAGGCTGTAATCGCTGCCAAAGGTGCTTAAACAAAGTACTGAGTAAAGGATCTGAACACTTATGTAAATGTGACATAGACATTTTTTTGCAAACATTTCTAAAAACCTGTTTTTGCTTTGTCATCATGGGGTATTGTGTGTAGATTGATGAGGTAAAAAAAAACAATTGAATCAATTTTAGAATAAGGCTGTAATGTAACAAAATGTGGAAAAAGTCAAGGGGTCTGAATACTTTCCGAATTCACTGTATAGGGTCAGTGCCAGTACCAAATGTACAATGTGCAGGGATACTGGAGTATGCTCACACCCACATAATATAGTGGCACATGAATTACAGGGTATGTGTAGAGGTGCATTAAATAAAGGAATACACACATGCAGACACAGTATGATCTCAAAATATATCAAAAGTTGTTGACCTTCACATGTTTCTAAGGCAAGGAGTCATGGTTTTAGAATCATTGCACAGGATAATACCAGTTTTTTTGTGCTATAGCAATGAGCAATTATCTACTGTATAGTGTACCTAAAATGTTAATAACAGAAACCAGTGAAGGTTGAATTCTACAGATGTTGTCAACTTGAGTTTTTGGCTCTTAATTGGTCTGTCTGACTAATAACACATTTTACACCCTGAAGATTTCAATAGTGTGAACAGTTGGCTAATTTTGTGATATGCAAAGCAGATCGTTCACCACGGTCAGATAATTTCCTTTTGGAAAGAACATTTGGCCATGGTGTTCTGTGGTTTGGGTCAGGCAGCCTCCAACGCTGAACTGCCAGGGCTATGTTTGTAAAAAATGTCAAATTAGCACTCAACTGACTGCACTACTCCCCTGTGACTCTCTCTCAGAAGCCCCTAATCCTGCGTTTAAAATTCACAGCCATTCGGTGTGATTCAGACAAACCCTCCAGTGTGTAATAGCTTTTGCATTTTGATCTTAACAGAAACACAGCAAGGCTGTTGTGGGACAGACAGGGAGCCCACCGCAGCAAATGAGAAAATCCTAAATCTGTGGGGAGATGTGAAGCTCAGTGGATAACCCTCCAATCAATAGATATCACCATTTTGTTTATCACACCACTCCGTGCTGATGCTACTTCAATGGAAGGTAGTGTGTGCATCACTTATGTATGCATGCACTACTGTAAGTTGCTCTGGATAAGAGTATCTGCGAAATGACTAATGTAAATGTATAATGTGTTGATCATGTTGTACACTACGGTGCATATTTCATTATCAGGCTGCGGATCAGGCGGAATAAAAAACATAGCCTTGAAAATTTCACTAAAATTTTTATTTTACCTTTATTTAGGCAAGTCAGTTAAGAACAAATTCTTATTTTTAATGACGGCCTAGGAACAGTGGGATAACTGCCTGTTCAGGGGCAGAACGACAGATTTGTACCTTGTCAGCTCGGGGGTTTGAATTTGCAACCTTCCGGTTACTAGTCAAACACTCTAACCACTAAGCTACCCTGCCGCCCCAATTAATAACACAGTCTTATGTGGGTTCACAGTACGTTTGTTGAAAGCAAAACCGAGGCATTGTATTACGATACGTTATCTTAGTATCCTAAAGAACAAAGGGAGAAACTACAGTAAAACAGCTATGGAAATACACCACTTTATAGAAGTCAAACTAAAGATGGTTTACAATAATGCCAAATGTCTAAAAGACAGGGGTGGAAGTCACGCAACGCCATCTCCTCCCAAGGAGCCATCCTTAGTAGACACGAAGAGTTGCTTCGGGTCTGATAGAAGGGTTCCAGGATGTGGCCAAACGTCACGACCTAGCATTGGACGCATTGTGGGAGAAATTCTGTGTGTTTCCTACCAGGCAGCCTACCACGACTGAAAACTCCCAGCCCCTCAGTAACCCAACTGGGAGCAGCGCCATCACCCCGGTTTTCCGGGAACCCTGCTTACCTCCCTCGGAGCGCTATGATGGTGATTCCAGAACCTGCCTGGCCTTTCTCTCCTAGTGCTCCCTCGTTTTCGAGCTGCAGCCTTCTTCATTTCCCTCGGACTGCTCGAAGATAGCGTACATTATCACGCTGATGTCCGGGAGGACACTCGCCTGGGCCATGGCGGTGTGGGAGCAGCAATCTGCCATCTGCCTCAGTTTGGAGATATTCGTGGAGGAGGTGAGAAGTTTGACGCTCCGGTGTCCGGGAGAGAGGCTGCCTGGAAGATACTCCAGCTTTGTCAGGACTCCCTCAGTGTGGCAGACTATGTGGTGGAGTTCCGCACGCTAGCAGAGGATGGTACTTGGAACCCGGAAGCGCAGTTCAACACGTTCCTGCATGGATTATCGGAGGAGGTAAAGGATGAGCTGGCAGCCCGAGAACTTCCGACTGATCTCGACTCACTCATCACTTTAACCATCCGGATCGATGGTTGGCTATGGGAACGTAGGAGGGAGAAGAGGTCCGATCGCTCACTCAAGGATCCCACCTTGCATCTGAACTAAGGAAGTCCCCGGCGTCTACGTCCCCGAGAGGATCCGAGCTTACCGAAGTCCCTCCAAGAGCCTCCGGAGACTGCCGATTCAGCTCTTCCTGAGCCGATGCAGCTCAGCAGGGCTAGGCTGTCTCCAGCCAAAAGGGTATGCAGACTTGAGACCCATAGTTGTCTATACTGCAGTACTGCCAATCACTATGTGTCTGCCTGTCCCTTCAACAGACCTAGCTCATTCGTTGGAGTGAGTACTCTGGTGGGCATCACAGATCATTTTTCATCTCCCCTTGCTCACCCCCCTCTCCATGCCATACTGCGGTGGGGCGACCAGTCCAAGTCTCTCCAGGTACTCATCGACTTGGGGGCCGAAGTGAGTCTCATGGACCTTACCCTGGCATCCGAACTGGGCATCCCCACTCATCCCTTCTCCATTCCCATGACTGAATGCCCCTTGTTTCCGGATTCCAGGCCCACCCCTCTCCTCCATCTCATTGACGGACGACCGGAGCACATGGTGAGATGTCTCCTGAGGGTTCGACCTCGGGGCAGGGGATTCCAGTACCTGGTTGACTGGGAGGGTTATGGCCCAGAGAGAGGAAAGGTGCTGAGTCTCTGTTAGGTACATCCTGGACCCAGGCCTCATCTCTGAGTTCCAGCGCCGGCACCCTGCTCAACCAGGTATGCGCCCAAGTAGGATGCCAGGTGACGTCCCTAGAGGAGTGGTACCGTCACGCCCTGATCTGTTTCACCTGTCCTTGTGCTTCTCTCCACCCCCCTCCAGGTGTCGCCCATCTTCCCCACTTATCCCCTGGGTATTTATACCTGTTTTTTGTCTGTGCCAGTTCGTCTTGTTTGTTCAAGCCTATCAGCGTTTTGTGTCTCAGTTCCTGCTTTTTCCAGTCTCTCTTTTCTCACCCTCTTGGTTTTGAGCTCTGCCTGTCCTGACTCTGATCCCGCCTGCCTGACCATCCTGCCTGACCCTGAGCCTGTCTGCCGTAGGGTACCTTTGCCCCTACTCTGGAATACCGACCCATGCCTGCCTTGACCTATCGTTTGCCTGCCCCTGTTACAATAAACATTGTTACTTCTACACCATCTGCACTTGGGTCTTACCTGAAACACCTGCTCTTTTCATGACATGGACTGACCAGGTGAATCTTTGTGAAAGCAGTGAGCACTTATTGATGTCACTTGTTAAATCCATTTCAATCAGTGTTGATGAAGAGGAGAAGATTTAAGCCTTGAGACAATTGAGACATGGATTGTGTATGTATGCCATTCAGAGGTTGAATGGGCAAGACAAAAGCTTTAAGTGCCTTTGAACGGGGTATGGTAGTAGTTGTCAGGTACACCAATTTCAGTGTGTCAAGAACTGCAATGCTGCTGGGTTTCTCACACTCAACAGGGGTTTGGACCTGACCATGGAACCTGACCAGGACATCAGACAAAAGTATGTGGACAGACATTCAAATTACTGGATTTGGCTATTTTAGCCACACCCGTTGCTGATAGGTGTATAAAAATCGAGCACTCCGCCATGCAATCTCCAAAAACAAACATTGTCCTCAGAATGGCCTCACTTCCGGCGCCGACAGAGATGGCCCTCCTCGCTTCGCGTTCCTAGGAAACTATGCAGTATTTAGTTTTTATACGTGTTATTTCTTACATTGGTACCCCAGGTAATCTTAGGTTTCATTACATACAGTCAGGAGGAACTATTGGATATAAGAGCAACGTCAACTCACCATCATTACGACCAGGAATACAACTTACCTGAAGCTGATCCTCTGTTTTGCCCACCACAATGGATCGGATCCCAGCCGGCGAACCAAAACAACGTAAAAGGGGCAAACGAAGTGGTCTTCTGGTCAGGCTCCGTAGACGGGCACATCGCGCACCACTCCCGAGCATACCACTCGCCAACAAGGTAGATGAAATCCGAGCAAGGGTTGCATTCCAGAGAGACATAAGAGACTGTAACGTTCTTTGCTTCACGGAAACATGGCTCACTCGAGACACGCTATCATCACGCATTGCGCCGACAGAAACAAGCATCTTTCCAGTAAGAAGAAGAAGGAGGGGGGGGGGGTTGTGCCTTATGATTAACGAGACGTGGTGTGATCATAACAACATACAGGAACTCAAGTCCTTCTGTTCACCTGACTTAGAATTCCTCACAATCAAATGTCGACCGCATTATCTACCAAGAGAATTCTCTTCGATTATAATCTCAGCTGCATATATTCCCCTCCCAAGCAGACACATCGATGGCCCTGAACGAATTTCATTTGACTCTATGTAAACTGGAAACCACATATCCTGAGGCTGCATTCATTGTAGCTGGGGATTTTAACAATGCTAATCTGAAAACAAGACTCCCTAAATTCTATCAGCATATCGATTGTGCAACCAGGGCTGTTAAAATCCTGGATCATTGTTATTCTAACTTCCGCGACACATATAAGGCCCTCCCCCGCCCTCCTTTTGGAAAAGCTGACCACGACTCAATTTTGTTGCTCCCAGCCTATAGACAGAAACTAAAAAAGGAAGCTCACGTGCTCAGGTCTGTTCATGTCACGTTCTGACCTTTATTTCCTTTGTTTTGTATTTATTTAGTATGGTCAGGGCGTGAGTTGGGTGGGCAGTCTATGTTTGTTTTTCTATGATTTGGGTATTTCTATGTTTCGGCCTAGTATGGTTCTCAATCAGAGGCAGGTGTCATTAGTTGTCTCTGATTGAGAATCATACTTAGGTAGCCTGGGTTTCACTGTGTGTTTGTGGGTGATTGTTCCTGTCTTTGTGTTTTGCACCAGATAGGGCTGTTTAGGGTTTCACACGTTTCTTGTTTTGTTGTATCAGTTGTTCATGAGTAAGTTTACATATTAAAAGAACCATGGACACTTACCACGCCGCATATTGGTCCTCTGATCCTTTTCGCCTCTCTTCTTCGGAAGAGGAGGAGGAAATCCTTGACAGTTCAAACCTTGTCCGACCAATCTGATTCCACTCTTCAAGATTGCTTCGATCACGTGGACTGGGATATGTTCCACATTGCATCAAACAACATAGACGAATACGCTGATTCGGTGAGCGAGTTTATTAGCAAGAGCATTGGCGATGTCGTACACACAGCAACTGTTAAAACATTCCCAAACCAAAAACCGTGGATTGATGGCAGCATTCGGTTAAAAATGAAAGCGCCCTGCTTTTAGTCAGGGCAAGGTGACCGGAAACATGACAGAATACAAACAGTGTAGCTATTCCCTCCGCAAGGCAATCAAACAAGCTTAGCGTCAGTATAGAGACAAAGTAGAGTCTCAATTCAACAGCTCAGACTCGAGGTACGTGGCGGATCTACAGTCAATCACGGATTACAAAAAGAAAATCAGCCCCGTCGCGGACCAGGATGTCTTGCTCCCAGACAGACTAAACAACTTCGTTGCTCGCTTTGAGGACAATACAGTACCACTGACACGGCCCGCTACCAAAACCGGCAGACTCTCCTTCACTGCAGCCGGTGTGAGTAAAACATTTAAACGTGTTAACCCTCGCAAGGCTGCAGGCCCAGACGGCATCCCCAGCCGCGTCCTCAGAGCATGCGCAGACCAGCTGGCTGCTGTGTTTATTGACATATTCAATCAATCCTTATCCCAGTCTGCTGTTCCCACATGCTTCAAGAGGGCCACCATTGTTCCTGTTCCCAAGAAAGCTAAAGTAACTGAGCTAAACGACTACCGCCCCGTAGCACTCACTTCCGTCATCATGAAGTGCTTTGAGAGACTAATCAAGGACCATATCACCTCCACCCTACCTGACACCCTAGACCCACTCCAATTTGCTTACCGCCCCAATAGGTCCCCCCTACCCCCCTATCCACATTGACGGGACAGTAGTGGAGAGGGTAGTAAGTTAAGTTCCTCGGCGTACACATCACGGACCAACTGAATTGGTCCACCCACACAGACAGCATGGTGAAGAAGGCGCAGCAGCAACTCTTCAACCTCAGGAGGCTGAAGAAATTCGGCTTGTCACCAAAAGCACACAAACTTTTACAGATGCACAATCGAGAACATCCTGGACACCTACACACGATGTCACAAGAAGGCCATAAAGATCATCAAGGACAACAACCACCCGAGCCTGTTCACCCCGCTATCATCCAGAAGGCGAGGTCAGTACAGGTGCATCAAAGCAGGGACAGAGAGACTGAAAAACAGCTTCTATCTCAAGGCCATCAGACTGTTAAACAGCCACCACTAACATTGAGTGGCTGCTGCCAACATACTGACTCAACTCCAGGCACTTTAATAGTGTAAAAATTTATGAAAAATGTATCACTAGCCACTTTTAACAATGTCACTTCATATATTGTTTACATACCCTACATTACTCATCTCATATGTATATACTGTACTCTATACCATCTACTGCATCTTGCCATCTTGATGTAATACATGTATCACTAGCCACTTTAAACAATGCTACTTCATATAATGTTTACATACCCTACATTTGTAACGGTTGTTGTCGGGAGAAGGAGAATAGGACCAAAGAGCAGCGTGGTACGTATTCATAATGATATTTTAATAAAGATGAATATTGGAACAAAAACAACAAACAAACAGTTCTGCAAGGTGCAACAAAAACACTAAACAGAAAATAACTACCCACACCCATAGTGGAAAAACAGGCTGCCTAAGTATGGTTCTCAATCAGAGAAAACATTTGCCAGCTGCCTCTGATTGGGAACCATACCAGGCCAAACACATAGAAATAGAAAACATAGAACACAAAACATAGAATGCACACCCCATCTCACGCCCTGACCAAACTAAAATAGAGACAATAAAAAGGAACTAAGGTCAGGACATGACAACATTACTCATCTCATATGTATATACTGTACTCGATACCATCTACTGCATCTTGCCTATGCCATTCTGTACCATCACTCATTCATATATTTTTATATACATATTCTTCATCCCTTTACACTTGTGTTTAAGGTAGTTGTTGTGAAATTGTTAGGTTAGATTACTCGTTGGTTATTACTGCATTGTCGGAACTTGAAGCAGAAGCATTTCGCTACACTCGCATTAACATCTGCTAACCATGTGTATGTGACAAATAAAATTTGATTTGATTTGAAGAGCTCAGTGACTTTCAACGTGGCACAGTCATACTGTAGGATGCCACCTTTCCAACAAATCAGTTCGTCAAATTTCTGCCCTGCTAGAGCTACTCCGGTAAACTGTAAGTGCTGTTATTGTGAAGTGGAAACGTCTAGGAGCAGCAACGGCTCAGCCGCAAAGTGGTAGGCCAGACAATCTCACAGAATGGGACCGCCGAGTGCTGAAGCGTGTAGCATGTAAAAAATGTTGTCCTTGGTTGCAACACTCACTACCGAGGTCCAAACTACCTCTGGAAGCAAAGTAAGCACAATAACTGTTCATCAGGAGCTTCGTGACATGGGTTTCCATGGCTGAGCAGCCACACACAATCCTAAGATCACCATGCGTAATGCCAATCATGGAGTGGTGTAAAGCTCGCCGCCGTTGAACTCTGGAGCAGTGGAAACGCGTTCTCTGGAGGGATTAATCATGCTTCACCATCAGGCAGTCCGACAGACAAGTTTGGGTTTGGTGGATGCCAGGAGAACGCTACCTGCCCCAATGCATAGTGCCAACTGTAAAGTCTGGTGGATGAGGAATAATGGTCTGGGGCTGTTTTTCATGGTTAAGACTAGGCCCCTTAGTTCCAGTGAAGGGAAATCTTAACGCTACAGCATACAATGACATTCTAGACAATTATGTGCTTCCAACTTTGTAGCAACAGTTTGGGAAGGCCCTTTCCTGTTTCAGCATGACAATGCCCATGTGCACAAAGCGAGGTCCATACAGAAATGTTCTGTTGAGATCGGTGAACTTGACTGACTTGCACAGAGCCCTGACCTCAACCCCATCGAACACCTTTTGGATGAATAGGAAAGCCTACTGCGAGCCAGACCTAATCACCCAACATCAGTGCCCGACCTCACTAATGCTCTTGTGGGTGAATCGAAGCAAGTCCCCACAGCAATGTTCCAACATCTAATGGGTAGCCTTCTCAGAAGATTTGAGGCTGTTATAGCAGCAAAGGGGGGACCAACTCCATATTAATACCCATGATTTTGGAATGAGATGTTCGACGAGAAGGTGTCCACATACCTTTGGTCATGTAGTGTACATTGCTATGGGAAAGTAGTCAACCTGTTGTAAGGTGAGGCAGAGGGGTGCCAGCAGTCATACCACCCTACATCCCATTGCTTGCTTCTCCCTGAAACTAAGCCTGGTCAATACTTGGATGGGAGACTAGAATATGCTGGATGAGACGGAGACCCAGTGTACGGGTCTCAATCTCTTCCAGTATTGTCAGTTGTGATACTGGCGTACCTGGAACGACACTATTTGGTATAAACAGCGTTAAAGAGACACTGGGGTTAACCTTCTACTAGCCCAGACACTGGGCTTAACCTTCTACTTTTGTGACAAATGCCATGGCTATTTTAATGATCACAGAGATTCAGGGCATCCCATTTAATGTCTCATCTGAAGGAGGGCAGCTTATGCTGTGTAGTTTCATCAAGAACTCCCTTTCCCAGAGGGACAAGTACCGTATTATGGCCCTCCAACACCACATTTAGCATATTCTATTCTTAGAACGCATAGGAGTCTGTCTGCAGACACGGTACTTGTCCCTCTGGGAAAGGGAGTTCTTGATGAAACTACACAGCATAAGCTGCCCTCCTTCAGATGAGACATTAAATGGGATGCCCTGAATCTCTGTGATCATTAAAATAGCCATGGCATTTGTCACAAAAGTAGGAGGTTAAGCCCAGTGTCTGGGCTAGTAGAAGGTTAACCCCAGTGTCTGAGCTATTAGGAGGTTAACCCCAGTGTCTGGGCTAGTAAAAGATGAACCCCAGTGTCTGGGCTAGTAGAAAGTTAACCCCAGTGTCTTGGCTAGCAAAAGGTTAACCCCAGTGTCTGGGCTAGTAGGAGGCTAACCCCAGTGTCTGGGCCAGTGGGAGGATAACCTCAGTGTCTGGGCCAGTAGGAGGTTAACCCCAGTGTCTGGGATAGTAGGAGGTTAACACCAGTGTCTGGGCTAGTAGGAGGCTAACCCCAGTGTCTGGGCCAGTAGGAAGCTAACCCCAGTGTCTGGGCCAGAAGGAGGCTAACCCCAGTTTCTGGGCTAGTAGGAGGTTAACCCCGGTGTCTGGGCCAGTAGGAGGCTATCCCCAGTGTCTGGGCTATTAGGAGGTTAACCCCAGTGTCTGGGCTAGTAGGAGGCTAACCCCAGTGTCTGGGCTAGTAGGAGGTTAAGCGAAGTGTCTGGGCTAGTG
Organism: Oncorhynchus kisutch; assembly: GCF_002021735.2. Classification (NCBI taxonomy): domain Eukaryota; kingdom Metazoa; phylum Chordata; class Actinopteri; order Salmoniformes; family Salmonidae; genus Oncorhynchus; species Oncorhynchus kisutch. The sequence goes on along the minus strand of NC_034176.2, from coordinate 20,003,105 downwards.
GAAGGTTAACCTCAGTGGCTGGTCTAGGTGAAGGTTAACCCCAGTGGCTGGGCTAGGAGAAGGTTAACCCCAGTGGCTGGGCTAGTAAAAGGTTAACCCCAGTGTCTGGGCTAAGAGAAGGTTAACCCCAGTGTCTGGGCTAGGAGAAGGTTAACCCCAGTGGCTGGGCTAGTAAAAGGTTAACCCCAGTTGCTGGGCTAGGTGAAGGTTAACCCCAGTGGCTGGGCTAGGAGAAGGTTAACCCCAGTGTCTGGGCTAGTAGAATATTAACCCCAGTGTCTGGGCTACGAGAAGGTTAACCCCAGTATCTGGGCTATGAGAAGGTTAACCCCAGTGTCTGGGCTAGTAGAAGGTTAACCTCAGTGTCTGGGCTAGGAGAATATTAACCCCAGGGTCTGGGCTAGTAGAAGGTTAACCCCAGTGTCTGGGCTAGTAGAATATTAACCCCAGTGTCTGGGCTACAAGAAGGTTAACCCCAGTGTCTGGGCTAGTAGAATATTAACCCAAGTGGCTGGGCTAGGAGAAGGGTAACCCCAGTGTCTGGGCTAGTAGAATATTAACTCCAGTGTCTGGGCTAGGAGAAAGTTAACCCCAGTATCTGGGCTATGAGAAGGTCAACCCCAGTGTCTGGGCTAGTAGAAGGTTAACCCCAGTGTCTGGGCTAGGAGAAAGTTAACCCCAGTGTCTGGGCTAGTAGAAGGTTAACCCCAGTGTCTGGGCTTGGAGAAGGTTAACCCCAGTGTCTGGGCTAGTAGAATATTAACTTCAGTGTCTGGGCTAGGAGAAGATTAACCCCAGTGTCTGGGCTAGTAGAATATTAACTCCAGTGTCTGGGCTAGTAGAATATTAACCCCAGTGGCTGGGCTAGTAGAATATTAACTCCAGTGTCTGGGCTAGTAGAATATTAACCCCAGTGTCTGGGCTAGTAGAATATTAACCCCAGGGTCTGGGCTAGTAGAAGGTTAACCCCAGTGTCTGGGCTAGTAGAATATTAACCCAAGTGGCTGGGCTAGGAGAAGGGTAACCCCAGTGTCTGGGCTAGTAGAATATTAACTCCAGTGTCTGGGCTAGGAGAAAGTTAACCCCAGTATCTGGGCTATGAGAAGGTCAACCCCAGTGTCTGGGCTAGTAGAAGGTTAACCCCAGTGTCTGGGCTAGGAGAAAGTTAACCCCAGTGTCTGGGCTAGTAGAAGGTTAACCCCAGTGTCTGGGCTTGGAGAAGGTTAACCCCAGTGTCTGGGCTAGTAGAATATTAACTTCAGTGTCTGGGCTAGGAGAAGATTAACCCCAGTGTCTGGGCTAGTAGAATATTAACCCCAGTGTCTGGGCTAGTAGAATATTAACTCCAGTGTCTGGGCTAGTAGAATATTAACCCCAGTGTCTGGGCTAGTAGAATATTAACCCCAGTGTCTGGGCTAGTAGAATATTAACTCCAGTGTCTGGGCTAGTAGAATATTAACTCCAGTGCCTGGGCTAGTAGAATATTAACTCCAGTATCGGGGCTTCCAGAGGGACATCAGATTCTGCAACACACTCTGTTTTTCTGAGACATGATTTATCTCAACATCTAAACAGATGATATACAAGCAGCGGATTTTACAGTTCATCGAGCGAATAGGAAGCGGGCTCTCTCTGGCATGAACAAAGGCGGTGGTGTCTGCTCCATGACCAATACCAAGTAGTACGATCGGGGATACACAATTTGCGAGCGTCTCCTCTTCCGACTTGGAATAACCCCAGTGGCTGGGCTAGTAGTATATTAACCCCAGTGTCTGGGCTAGTAGAATATTAACCCCAGTGGCTGGGCTAGTAGTATATTAACCTCTTCCGACTTGGAATACTTTGTCATCAATGATCGGCCTTTTTTACATTCCAAGAGTTCTCAGGGATTATCACCACAGCTGTGTACATCCCTCCCCAAGTCGACATCAAAAATGCTCTCAATCATCTTCATTGGACCCTGAACAAACTGGAGACTGCGCACCTGAGGGCGGCATTAATTGTTGCGGGGTACTTGTAACAAAAGGTCCGTGCTCCCGAATTACTATAAACACGCAGCTCAAAAGTGGTGCGGCGGTTTAAGGCACTGCATCTCAGTCCTAGAGGTGTCATTATACACCCTGGTTCAATCCCGAGTTGTATCACAACTGGCTGTGATCGGGAGTCCAAAAGGGCGGTGCACAGCGTCGTTAGGGGAGGGTTTGGCTGGGGTAGGCCGTCATCGTAAAATAAGAATGTGTTCTTAAGTGACTTGCATGGTTAAATGAAGGTTAAAACAAAACACTGACTGTCCAACTCATGAAAATTCCACTCTTGACCACTGCTACACACCTTTTTAACAAGGGTATAAGGTCCTCCTTTCGGAAAATTTGACCACGACTCCTGACTCCATTTTTCTCAACCCTGCCTACAAACAAAGATTCAAGGGGGAAATTTCGGTGGTCAGGTCAGTACAATGCTGGTCTGACCAATTAGAATTCATGCTGCAAGACTATTTTGACTATATGGACTGGAATATGTTCCGGGGCACCTCTGGGGATAACATCAATGAATACACCGACTCAGTCACCGTATTCATAAATGTTTTTATAGATGATGTGATACCGATGGTGTCTTTCAAAACTTACCCGAATCAAAAACAGTGGATTCATGGAAGCCTTGTCGGGAAACTGAAGGAGAGAGATGCTGCTTATAAACACGACAAGGAGACCAGGGACAATTGTATGGTTAAACAGTACAGTACGCTGCCCTACCGGATGAGTTAAAGCCCTTTTTTTCAAGGGTTGAGCATAACGACACTGAGCTGCTGAGGAAAGGTTCTGAAGATAACAAGGGCTATGTGCTTATGGTCTCCACAGAGGACGTATGTATTTCATTCAATCATGTTAACCCTCGCCCGGCTGCTGGCCAAGACGGCATCCCTAGCCGCACCCTCAGAGCATGTGCAGACCAGCTAGCTGCTGTGTTTTCTGACATTGTGTTATCCCCACCTGCTTCAAGATGTCCACTATCATCCCGTGCTCAAAAATGGGAAATGGGAAAGGAAACATGGATCGGTGATGACTAGAAAGCCGGGGACGTCGACCGCCGAACCCCGCATGAACAAGGAGAGGAGCCGACCTCAGCCGAAGTCGTGACACAGTGCTGGTGTAACTGAGTCAGGTTTGTAGGCCTCCTTGCTCGCACACACTTTTTCAGTTCTGCCCTCAAATGTTCTATAGGATTGAGGTCAGGGCTTTGTGATGGCCACTCCAATACCTTGACTATGTTGTCCTTATGCCATTTTGGCACAACTTTGGAAGTATGCTTGGGGTTAATGGCCATTTGGAAGACCCATTTGCGACCAAGCTTTAACTTCCTGACTGATGTCTTGAGATGTTGCTTCAATATAACCACATAATTTCTCTACCTCATGACGCCAAATATTTTGTGAAGTGCACCTGTCCCTCCTGCAGCAAAGCTCCCCGACAACATGATGCTGCCACCCGTGTGCTTCACGTGTTCTTCGGCTTGCAAGCCTCCCCCTTTTTCCTCCAAACATAACGATGGTCATTATGGCCAAACAGTTCTATTTTGGTTTCATCAGACCAGAGGACATTTCTCCAAAAAGAACAATCTTTGTCCTCATGTGCAGTTGCAAACCGTAGTCTAGCTGGACCCGTACAAATCAGCTGGGCTTGACAATCTGGACCCTCTATTTCTGAAACTATCCGCCGCCATTGTCGCAACCCCTATTACCAGCCTGTTCATCTCGAATCACACCGTACCTTCTCCGCTGTGCAATCTGGTTTCCGAGCCGGTCACGGGTGCACCTCAGCCACGCTCAAGGTACTAAACGATATCATAACGGCCATCGATAAAAGACAGTACTGTGCAGCCGACTTCATCGACCTTGCCAAGGCTTTCGACTCTGTCAATCACCATATTCTTATCGGCAGACTCAGTAGCCTCGGTTTTTCTGATGACTGCCTTGCCTGGTTCACCAACTACTTTGCAGACAGAGTTCAGTGTGTCAAATCGGAGGGCATGCTGTCCGGTCCTCTTGCAGTCTCTATGGGGGTGCCACAGGGTTCAATTCTCGGGCTGACTCTTATCTCTGTATATATCAAGGATGTTGCTCTTGCTGCGGGCGATTCCCTGATCCACCTCTACGCAGACGACACCATTCTATATACTTCCGGCCCGTCCTTGGACACTGTGCTATCTAACCTCCAAACGAGCTTCAATGCCATACAACACTCATTCCGTGGCCTTCAACTGCTCTTAAACGCTAGTAAAACCAAATGCATGCTTTTCAACCGTTCGCTGCCTGCACCCGCACGCCTGACTAGTATCACCACCCTGGATGGTTCCGACCTTGAATATGTGGACATCTATAAGTACCTAGATGTCTGGCTAGACTGTAAACTCTCCTTCCAGACTCATATCAAACATCTCCAATCGAAAATCAAATCTAGAGTCGGCTTTCAATTCCGCAACAAAGCCTCCTTCAATCACGCCGCCAAACTTACCCTAGTAAAACTGACTATCCTACCGATCCACGACTTCGGTGACGTCATCTACAAAATAGCTTCCAACACTCTACTCAGCAAACTGGATGCAGTTTATCACAGTGCCATCCGTTTTGTCACTAAAGAACCTTATACCACCCACCACTGCGACCTGTATGCTCTAGTCGGCTGGCCCTCGCTACATATTCGTCGCCAGACCCACTGGTTCCAGGTCATCTACAAGTCCATGCTAGGTAAAGCTCCGCCTTATCTCAGTTCACTGGTCACGATGGCAACACCCACCCGTAGCACGCGCTCCAGCAGGTGTATCTCACTGATCATCCCTAAAGCCAACACCTCATTTGGCTGCCTTTCGTTCCAGTTCTCTGCTGCCTGTAACTGGATCGAATTGCAAAAATCGCTGAAGTTGGATACTTTTATCTCCCTCACCAACTTCAAACATCTGCTGCAGCTGTACATAGTCTATCGGTAAATAGCCCACCCAATTTTACCTGCCTCATCCCCATACTGTTTTTATTTATTTACTTTTCTGCTCTTTTGCACACCAATATCTCTACCTGTACATGACCATCTGATCATTTATCACTCCAGTGTTAATCTGCAAAATTGTAATTATTTGCCTACCTCCTCATGCCTTTTGCACACAATGTATATAGACTCTCTTTTTTTTCTACTGTGTTATTGACTTGTGAATTATTTACTCCATGTGTAACTCTGTGTTGTCTGTTCACACTGCTATGCTTTATCTTGGCCAGGTCGCAGTTGCAAATGAGAACTTGTTCTCAACTAGCCTACCTGGTTAAATAAAGGTGAAATAAAAAAAGACAAAAAAATTAAAAACATTGTGGAACTCAAAAGTACAGTGCTTGTGTTTCATTACTTGGTCCGATATGCATGAATATGAAGGCTCAGCGTTTGTTGTTTGCATGTCATGCCAAAGTTAGCTAATCTTGTCAACAGAAAAGTTATTAAAGTGTTTGGCAATATCAAAAGGTTTTGTTATGAACAAGCCATCTGCCTCAATGGGTAGTAGGTTAACCCCAATGTCTGGGCTACTAAAAGGTTAACCCCAGTGTCCAGGCTAGTAGGAGGTTACCCCAGTACGGGATAGTAGGGGGTTAACCCCAGTATCAGGGCTAAATTCTAGCTTCTCATATTAAAGTGTGGCCACCTTATCATCCCTAGCTTCCAAATGACTCATTCAACCCCTCTCGGATATCATGGATATATTGAAACTAGTGGATATATGGAGGCTTAAATATCCTGACTTAGTGAGATATACATGGTTCATGGTGGAAATTCAATCAAATCCTATTGGATGATAACTTGTTTTTAACTAGGACAGAACAATTAACATAGGTACACAATTTAGTAGTCATTTCTAAAACAAAAGCAATTTAGGTCATAAGAGTCCATATTAACAAAGGAAATGGAAGGACTAACAGTACAGATCGATAGCAACAAAAACTGTACCATAGAGGCACAGAATAAGTTAGATGAAAAACTAAAAGAACAGGAGGAACTTATTCAAGAAAGCTCAAGTATAACATACATTACCGTTCATTGGGTTTGGGGTCACTTAGAAATGTCCTTGTTTTTGTCCATTAAAATAACATCAAATTGTTCAGAAATACAGTGTAGACATTGTTAATGTTGTAAATGACTATTGTAGCTGGAATCTGATGATTTTTAATGGAATATCTACATTGGCATACAGAGGCCCATTATCAGCAACCATCACTCCTGTGTTCCAATGCACGTTGTTGTTAGCTAATCCAAGTTAATCATTTTAAAAGGCTAATTGATCATTAGAAAACCCTTTAGCAAGTATGTTAGCACAGCTGAAAACTGTTGTGCTTATTAAAGAAGCAATAAAACTGGCAGTTTTAGACTGGTTGAGTATCTGGAGCATCAGCATTTGTGGGTTCGATTACAGGCTCAAAATGGCTAGAAACAAATAACTTTCTTCTGAAACTCGTCAGTCTATTCTTGTTCTGAGAAATGAAGGCTATTCCATGCGAGAATTTCTAAGAAACTGAAGATCTCGTACAACGCTGTGTACTATTCACTTCACAGAACAGCGCAAACTGGCTCTAACCAGAATAAAAAGAGGAGTGGGAGGCCACGTTGCACAACCGAGCAAGAGGACAAGTACGTTAGAGTGTCTAGTTTGAGAAACAGATGCCTCACAAGTCCTCAACTGGCAGCTTCATGAAATAGTACCCGCAAAACACCAGTCTCAACATCAACAGTGAAGAGGCAACTCCGGGATGCTGGCATTCTAGGCAGAATTGCTTTGTCCAGTGTCTGTGGTCTTTTGCCCATGTTGATCTTTTCTTTTTATTGGCCAGTCTGAGATTTTTGCAAACTTTGCCTAGAAGGCCAGCAGCCCGGAGTCGCCTCTTCACTGTTGACATTGAGACTGGTGTTTTGCGGTACTATTTAATGAAGCTGCCTCTTTCTATTCTGTTGTATTCGGCTCATGTGACAAATACAATTTGATTTGATCTATGCAGTTAATTCGGAAAGTATTCAGACCCCGTAATCTTTTCCATATTTTGATACATTACAGCTTTGTTCTAAAATGGATTAAATATTTTTCCCTTATAAATCTACACATAATACCCCATAATGACAAAGGGTCTGAATACTTATGTAAATAAGGTATTTCATTATATATTATATATATATATATATATATTTCATTATACATTATACATTATATATTATATCATTATATATATATATATACATTTGCAATAAATAAATAATACATTCCCTTCGTTAAATAAAATCCCTTCGTTATGGGGTTTTGTGTGTAGATTGCTGAGGATGTTTTATTTAATCCGTTTTAGAATAGGGCTGTAATGTAACAAAATGTGGGAAAACTCAAAGGGTCTGAATACTTTCTGAAGGTACTGTATGTAGTGAGAAAGCAAAGACAGCCAGACAAATATAGTATACTGTGTCCCTCAGCATGCCCATGTACAACAATTTCCCATTTTACCAGTGCTTGGAAATCTCAGGGGAACTACAGATACTACTGAGAAAGGTTATTTTTCCCAGAGACTTGCCATGAAGTCTGTTTATCCATTCTAACTGGACATTGTAAAATAGTGTAATCTTCAAACAAAGGCAAATGTTCTAGCATTGAAAGTGTTGTGGCCAGTTTCCGGGACAGCTTACAGAGGATCATGGCTGATGAAGCTCTATTCTGTGTCTATGGGGACTGTGGGGAAGTTGAGGGATCCAAACCATTTCAGTTTAACCCAAGTGGCCGAGAAAAAAGTGTACCTGCCTCTCATGCAAGTAGAAAATCATCTAGCCTCATCCACATATAATAATCAAATCAAATCAAATTGTATAGGTCACATACACATTGTTAGCAGATGTTATTGTGAGTGTAGCAAAATGCTTGTGCTTATAGTTCTGACAGTGCAATAATATCTAACAAGTAATCTAACAATTCTAAAACAACTACCTAAAACACACAAATCTAAGTAAAGGGATAGAATAATAATATATAGATATAAATATATGGATGAGCGATGACCGAGCGGCATAGGCAAGATACAATAGAGGGTATTTACATAAGGGATGAGTAATGCAAGATATGTATACATCATTATTAAAGTGTCATTATTATAGTGACTATTGATACAGTGGGGCAAAAAAGTATTTAGTCAGCCACCAATTGTGCAAGTTCCATAATTTGCAAATAAATAAATTAAAAATCCTACAGTGTGATTTTCTGGATTTTTTCTCTCATTTGGTCTGTCATAGTTGAACTGTACCTATGATGAAAATTACAGGCCTCTCTAATCTTTTTAAGTGGGAGAACTTGCACAATTGGTGGCTGACTAAATGCCCCACTGTCATTGTTAAAGTGGCCAATGATTTCAAGTCTGTATGTAGGCAGCAGCCTGTCTGTGTTAGTGACGGCTGTTTAACAGTCTGATGGCCTTGAGATAGAAGCTATTTGTCAGTCTCTCGGTCCCAGCTTTGATGCACCTGTACTGACCTCGCCTTCTGGATGATAGCGGGGTGAACAGGCAGTGGCTCGGGTGGTTGTTGTCCTTGATTATCTTTTTGGCCTTCCTGTGACAATGGGTGCTGTAGGTGTCCTGGAGGGCAGCTAGTTTGTCCCCGGTGATGCAGTGTGCAGAGGTTGTTGGCGTATACGGTTGCCGTACCAGGCAGTGATACAGCCCGACAGGATGCTCTCAATTTTGCATCTGCAAAAGTTTGTGAGGGTTTTTGGTGACAAGCTCGAATTTCTTCAGCCTCCTGAGGTTGAAGTGGCGCTGTTGCACCTTCTACACCACACTGTCTGTGTGGGTGGAACAGTTCACTTTGTCCGTGATGTGTGCTCAGAGGAACTTAAAACTTTCCACATTCTCCACTGCTGTCCCGTTGACGTGGATAGGGGGGTGCTCCCTCTGCTGTTTCCTGAAGTCCCCAATCATCTCCTTTGTTTTGTTGACGGTGAGTGAGAGGTTGTTTTCCTGACACCACACTCTGAGTGCCCTCACCTCCTCCCTACAGGCTGTCTCATCGTTGTTGGTGATCAAGCCTACTACTGTTGTGTAGTAGTAACACTGCATCTTAATGTAAGTCAAAGAGGAAGTAATACTTAATTAACAATAATATTGTCAAACATAAAACGATAGTGTGAACAAAGGTAGTGAATTAATTTTGAAAGTGTTTTACAATGTTATCACATGCCATACAGAATTAGAACTGCACAAATACAGCGTAATTGTACTCTCGCTTGGGGGTTAAAAGATTCACATTGGCAACACATTCGCCATGCCACTCTGTTTTTCAAGAACTATGCTATTTGACAGTCACCCAATCAATTATGCATTAATCAAGTAATACAAATTCTTCCCAGCTGTTTAGTGTACGATTGTTTGCCAGAGGGCAACAACTTATTGTGGTAATTAGGACTATTTGACTTCCTTTGTTCTGACAGTGTTGCGCATGGCGAGAGTGGCACAGACAATCAGGCCTCCCTTGTAGGGGATTCTGCTCTTCAGTGGATTCGGGGATGACTGCCTAAGGGTTTTAAACTGTACAGAATCTCAAATCCATAACGTATTCATTATCAATAGGAGTACATTCCTGAGGTGATGGAAGCGTCCTATGGATTTTCCGGTCTTGGTAAACAGCTTATGGCTTGAAGCAAAGTCAATTTTAATAGCTGTCATTCATCTTATTTGTTTAAAGGTGGCCTAGTCTATTTGCATAAATGTAGAATATTGATTCCGTATTTCTCGTTAGTTGAGGACTATCTGTGGAGAAGAAAATTGCACAGGCTATGATAGCTAGTCCACTCCCATGATTTCAAACATGCACATTCAATCATCCTAAAACCTTCGTGGCAGGACAAATCCAAATCCCAACATGCCCGTATTAAGAAGGCAAAACAGGCTGTCTCTTCCTGCCTGGGTAAGAGTGGAGAATTTCCCAACAATAGCTGCCACACTGGGTGTCATTTTAGTCATATTGAAAACGTTTTGGTGGATCTTCAGATATCATTAGAGGGATTTGAAGGAAAGGAAATCATTAGAGGGATTTGAAAGGACATAGAGAACCATCACTGTCATCATATTTCACTGATCCTTTTCACAAGTTTTGAGGGGCCTGAAAAGATTTTGATCTGTTCCAGAAAAATATTGACAGGTCTTCTTCCTTGGATGATGAAGCACCCACCTAGTGAGCGTGGTCAGATGAGAAAAAATAGAAGACACATTCAGCATGCAGAGGCAAACTCCCATTGCCTCAGAGGACAGTGGATGGCTTAGGTAATGGCCAGTGACTACTACCATAGCTCATGGTAATGATGGGTTCACTGAGGAATACTGTGTACCTCTGTAACCCCATATATGTTCTCCTTTGAACTCTGCTTGGGTCCCCAGTAAAACATACTCAAGCTGGCATAGGGTTCCTATTTCCCCCTCTCTAAATTAGCTGCCTAGCGATATTATCATAGAATACTGACAAATTCAGCTCCTGACCTTTAAGAATGCTGGCATTCATAAAAATGGAGGGGAATAAATCATTTAAAAAAATGGATTCTTTGGTTATTTCATGTAAGATCTCCCAATGGCCTGAGACAGACTCACGTATTCTCCCTGCTGTAGAAGTCTGTTCTACTAATTAAACTGCAAGGAAACCGCCCACATAAAGGCTTTCAATTCTCTTTGCTATCTACTCAAATCACTTTCAATTTAAAGAACAAACCAGCGATATGTGAGGAAGGGGACTTACTGTTAACTGACTGGTTGGAACTGCCTCAAACCCTGGTGCTCTCCCCATGAGGTTTAAGGCCCAATCGAAAGAGAAATGCAGCTGCCTTTATGTTTTTAAAGAGCATGCTCCCACACATGCCTTTTGTAGATTCAGACTCTTAACCCCAGTTGTCCGACAGTGAGAAGGACCTATTCAAAAGGCGAGCCATTACCCGCCAAAGACAGGTACATTGACACATTGAATTCAGCTGGTATTTATTTAAAACTTCAATTAACGGGTCACATTTACGACTGCCAAAGACAGAGCGTGAGTAGCCCAACAAAAGCTTGTCCTTTTCAAAGCGGCACCACCCTTGAGTGTGCCATCTAAACTATCCTATGCACAGCGAAACAGTCTAAGCACTCACCAAATTACCTTGGAAAACAGCAAATTGGCCGGCTTATTGCAAAGTGCACATTACAAAAATAAGAGCAAATTCATTAGCAATGTGAAGGCTGCTACTGGGTTGGATGTGCGATTATCCTTGCACTAGGAGTGTACGCCCTTATCCCTACATTACTCTCAGAACATTTCATTATTGAAAATTCACATACTGTATCAAAATAGAAGATGAATATCATACAAGGACATGTAGGCTACTTACAGACGATTTTTACCTTCACTTTTGTTTTGTCATATTTAAATTCTACACTTGCATGACATGTATACATGTTGCTCCTGTCTCTTTCACTATACTCCACCCATATTTTGTGCTCAACTCTTAAACCTGCCTACAATACATTATGCAAAATGCCTAGAACTGCAATTGTTGCAATTAAGCACATACAAATCTTTAAAAGGGCCATGCAGTCAAAATTCAGTTTTGACCAATAACAAAGAGTTCCAAACCTCTGCCAATAACAGCTAGTTAAGGTTACATATCATTCATTACATTAGGCCTCTCCAATTAGGTGCCTCATTCAGACCACTCCTAGCAAAATACATTTGAGAAATTATTTTTGCTGAAAAGAAATGAAAAAATATATACAGTGCATTCGAAAAGTAGACAGACCCCTTGAATTTTTCCACATTTTGTTACGTTACAGCCCCATTTTTATTCTCATCGACACACAGTACCCCATAATGACAAAGCAAAAACAGATTGACATTTTTGCAAATTGATCAAAAAAATCTATGAAATATCACATTTACTTAAGTATTCACACTTTACTCAGTACTTTGTTGAAGCACCTTTGGCAGAGACTACAGCCTCGAGTATTCTTGGGTATGACACTACAAGCTTGGCACACCTGTATTTGGGTAGTTTCTCCCATTCTTCTCTGCAGATCCTCTCAAGCTCTGTCCGGTTGGATAGGGAGCCTCGCTGCACAGCTACTTTCAAGTCTCTCCAGAGATTTTTTGATCGGTTTCAAGCCCGAGCTTTGGCTGAGCCACACGAGGACATTCAGAGACTTGTCCCAAAGCCACTCCTGTGTTGTCTTGGCTGTGTGCTTAGGGTCGTTGTTCTGTTGGAAGGTGAACCCTCAATTGAATTTACCACAGGTGGACTCCAATAAAGTTGTAGAAACAGCTCAAGGATGATCAATGGAAACAGGATGAACCTGAGCTCAATTTTGAGTCTCATAGCAAAGGGTCTGAATACCTATGTAAATAAGCTATTTCTGTTTTTTATTTGTAATACATTTGCAAAAAATATATAAAAAACCTGTTTTCACTTTGTCGTTATGGGTTTAGATGGTTGAGGAAAATTGAATTTAATCCATTTCAGAATAAGGCTGTAACGTAACAAAATGTGGCAAAAGGGAAAGGGTCTGAATACTTTCCGAATGCACTGTATACCATTTTAATGGGAAATTATTACAGTAAGGTACATAATTGTTACCCAGAAATGATTTGATATTGAAAAAAAATGGGTTGCGATGGGCCTTTAATAAATCTGCCCCAAAGTCCCTTAATGACTTGCCACTTTAGTCAACAGCAACACAGGCGGGCTCTTAGGATTTATCTACATAGCCCGTAGACATCTCCCTATCTGCTGAGAAAACCTTTCAAAGCTGGTGCTCTTCCTACAATATCCCAACTTTTTCCATTTTTTGTACACAACAATTTTTTAAGTGGGTTGCAGCGTTTTTGAGGGTCTGTGGGGAATCAGCCCTTGTGTTTGTTTCCAAAAAAACAATGTTATACACAGATTTTTTCCAGTTAACAAAAGCCTGGTTGACTGCACAATGGATCGTGATTAGATTAAAGCTGCACTGTAAGAACTCTGGCATCCATTAAGGCCCATTTTATCTCCCTGGACAGTGCCTAAATGGGACAGTTGCATTCTTCGGTTAAGTATCCTCAGTGAAGGACACACGGGAGGTCTGTATTTGTCCAAACAACTTACTGAGGCGTAATGTATCATAAAATGTTAACTCTGTTCAAGAAGGTCTGCTTCAGTGTTCTAACATTCCACTTAAACCTTCTATCATAAAGCATAGGCTTAGAGACTGACATCTCCAACTGCGGTTGACATTTTTATTTGACCTTTATTTAACTAAGCAAGTCAGTGAAGAACAAGTTCTTATTTTCAGTTATGGCCTAGGAACAGTGGGTTAACTGCCTTGTTCAGGGGCAGAACGACAGGTTTTTACCTTGTCAGCTCTGGGATTTAATCTTGCAGCTTTTCGGTTACAAGTCCAACGCTCTAACCACTAGGCTACCTGCTGCCCAATAGCATATGAAATGTCAAACGTTTTGACTACATTAGATCTTATGATCTGATTTGACATCAGCTGCAGGGATGTTTTAAGATATTCATCATACCACGTTTATGACAATGTAAAGTAGCCTTTTGAAGGGTTAAGGTTTAAGTGAAACATTACCTCCTGCACTGTACAGTGCAAGTGGCCGGCTCCAGGTCATTGAATGGTGGGTTTATAACCTAATAATATGATAAAATGGAACTCTTGTGGTGAAAACCAATAGTGCTCTCATAACAGGTCTCGCTGCTGTAATTTCATTATTGCTCCATTATTTCACAGAGAATGGAAAGCATATATTTTTCATCAGGGGTTTCAGGGTATCACTATATCCTGTAGCAGATACAGCATAGAATGCATGAGAAATTCTTTCCATATGTTCTGCATATTGTACAGAGACCTGCATGATCACTATCTGATGATGTTTGTTTTTTATCAATGTGATATAGGTACAATTCATAATAGCAGAGTCACCTTTGCACATAACAGCAGTTCTCAATTTGTAAGTATCTCTCTAGCTGAGTATGTTGCACCAGACACAAACAGGAATTCATTGATTTCAGTCTCACCTTCAGTCAGGCCCATGTGGATGCTCCAGTAGCTCTGCAGACACTGCAGCTCTTTCTTCATGCCCCTTTTACAGCGACAGTCATACAGCGGGCTGACCAGCAGCACCTCCAGGGCAGCCTGGCACTCCCTGTTGGCCAGCATGGTGTCCCTTTCTCTGCCCACCAGGCACTGCCGCATCACCCGGTAGCGGGAGCTGCACTGGGGGTTCTGGTTGCACATGTCACTGGCCCTCACGCAATCCACCCAGCCATGGGCACCCGTCCCAGCCAGGCCCGAATAGGAACCGCCCGAGGAGTACGCAACTCCGTCTGAGGGAGAGAAAGGAGGCTCTCTCATTCGTCTAACTCAATAGAGTTACACATGCATGGACATATTTGATGGATTTGCTGTAGATACCACTGGTGCTGTATAAACATTTCATATGGTGTAAGGTAGTGTTTCCAAAACCTCTCCTTGAGTACCCCCAGCTGTTCCATGTGTTTGATATATTATAGAATTAGCACATGCAAGATTTTTGACAACTACACCCAGGATCCACAAGTTGGTGGCACCTTAATTGTGTGTGTGTGTGTGTGTGTGTGTGTGCGTGTGTGGGGGGGGGGGGGGGGGGGGGGGCTTGTGGTAATGGCTGGAGTGTGAATAAGTATAATGATATCCAATACATCCATGTGTTTGATGCCATTCCATTCGCGCCTTTTCAGCCATTTTTATGAGCTGTCCTCCCTTCAGTCGCCTCCACTGCCAGGAACAGATCCAGATATGTTTGACTTGTTTGACAAGTCAATATAGGTTCATAGCACACACACACATTTGGTACATCCCCTAGTTATGAGATATTCTTCAGTCAATGATCTGTTATGCTTCATGGTCATTGATCTCAATGCACTTACCTTGGGAATATTAACGTTGTACTATATTGTTACTGTACATGACAGTCAAATCAATAAAACCAAACTATTGAAGGCAAAATAAAGGCTTATCTCTTGAATGGAGTAGACAAACACCAACTCCAATATAGGTGGAAAGAGTGATATGAGCGAAACCTTCAGTTCGTTCTAAACCTGCAAATTGCTGAGGGGGGATATTGCTAGAGACTTTGCAATAAAGTAGAGGGAGTATGCAGTAAAACTAAATTATGCAAATAACCATTATCCTAACAGATAAATTGAACATCTTCTAACACATACAGATCATCCTCATCATCATCATCATCCTCATCATCATGTTTAGGCTATTCATTAATTTTATGTGGGTTATTTGTCTATCTCAATCTTAATCAAATAAACAGATGAGAATGAGATGCCAAGAGACAATACATATCTGCTCTAAAAACAATTTGGAGTAGGTAAAATGTTGCACCTAATAAACTCTAACATGCACTCTATGGGTAATTACGGAAATAATGTCAATGTAATTGATTTAATGACACTAAAATGTAAGTTTGATTTCATAATGAGTAGGATATAGTCGAAATAGCATTACATGAAAGAGGCTACTGAATGTATTATGTTCAGAACAATTACTAAACTATCCACACGCATGTAATGTTATGGAATGAATGGTTTTATCTCATTTTAAACTTAAGAAACATAAAAATATGAATGTCTCACCTAATAGAAAAAGAACGAAGTAGAAATAAATCCACATCACGACGAATTAAAGCCTTTAAAAAAAAGCCTTTTTAGATTCAGTCAAGAATCTGTAAAAGCGGGGATCCGATTTGATTATCTTCCTCTTGTAAACGTGTTGTAAATCCCTTTCCAAATGTTTTATTCCGGCGTAACTAAGTGTGAGAATTTGAATATCCTCTGAAAAAACTCCAGTTATTACCGAACTCGGCTTTACAATTTCCACGTCTCAATAATCCATCAATTTTAAAACACAAAAAATAAAATGTCAAAATCCTCTTGGAAAAGGAATTCAAATCCCTTTAAGAAATGATTTCAGGTATAAACTGTACATATCGAATGAACTGTGGCAGCTCTCCGCATCAAGAGCTCTACTGATCCAGTTCGGAGCTCCCTGGCTTGAAACGAGATGCAAGGAAAATTATTCGGCAACGATATTGATGTCAAATAACTTTTCACATTGACATTTCTCTGGAGGTTTATGGAAACTACAGCTACTAGCCTACGCAGGAGGGTCACTGGTGAGTGCAGACTTGACCAGACTTGACTCTCCAAAAGCCGCGCGCGTCTGACTTTAGTGCGAGTCTCTGCGCTTCATTTTGAGTGTTCTGGAATCACAGGAGTTCATTTAATGAGCTTCGGAAAACCAGAAGAGGGCGATGCTGACTCACTCGTTTACTGAAAAACTATTAACACCGCTATCTTTGCAATAATGGTTTCTCTCAAATTATTATGAGAGTCCATCTTCCTGTTGACACAGCTCGATTAGGTCTACTCTGTTATAGTCTGCACATGGAAATAATGTTCAGTGGATTGTGACATTTCGGAATCGGTCTTTTATGTTGTGCTTCCACAATCTGCTAGCTCGTTCACTATAAAACGAATGTCCTCTTTTAAAGTCAAGGCAGGACATGTGCCTTTTCCTTCACATCGCTAAATGCGTAATAAATGTAAATTTATTTGTCAGCTACTTTCATGAGATCCCATTTTTACCCTACGTTTTCTATGTCAATGCCAGCTCATAACGTGTAGGGCTACACATGAAACCAATGCAGGCCTACCAGTCAAACAGATATGAAATGCAGACTTGTCATATAGCAGAGGTGATAACAAAAGCGTCATTCATTTCAGCTATATCCCATAATTTCATTTCATGTCGCATTAGAATGTTGGTCTCAAACATAGAGGGTTAAGGGACACAATGTATTGTATTGTGCCAATGCCAAGGATGCCATGAAGTAAACGTTGATGCTCCATTTTTCTAAATATTCGAATTTTCAAGTCTTTCAAAGATATGACTTGGTTGTGCTTCATTGCTTAAATAGGCCCTGGCCATCATACATTTTTTTTTTTTTTTTACAAATCTTGAAAACAAAGTCTCTATTTAGAGACACGCACACTGACAAACTGCATAGCCAGTGCCTAGTAATGATGGTAAACTGTCAGGCAGGCTAATATCCCAGAAAGAATAGGCTTGTGTGTTATCTGAGAATCAGGTTCATTTTGACCTGTTGGCAAGGCTGATCTCCTTTCAGAACTTTATTCCACTTCCAGTGGTGTGATGTGGATTAGCCCCACATTGCAAATCAGTGACTTAGCCCCACATTGCAAATCAGTGACTTAGCCCCACATTGCAAATCAGTGACTTAGCACCACATTGCAAATCAGTGACTTAGCCCCACATTGCAAATCAGTGACTTAGCCCCACATTGCAAATCAGTGACTTAGCCCCACAATGCAAATCAGTGACTTAGCCCCACAATGCAAATCAGTGACTTAGCCCCACAATGCAAATCAGTGACTTAGCCCCACAATGCAAATCAGTGACTTAGCCCCAAAATTGTGAATTGATCTTTTCTCTCATAAATTATCAATTTCTAATGCTGCACACACAAATCCTTTTCATGCAGTGCTCTGTCAGGCTATCAGACTCCTTAGTGGGAGTTGGTTCTTGTTGACATGGTAGACCATGGCTATCTCCATGGGTATATAATTGCTCCACTGTAGCATCGCAAAACATCTGCAGTGTGTACAATTAGAGAAAACAGAGTTATACTAGATGTTGCCTAGTTTCCCAGACTTATAGGCTAGCTTTCCCATAACACGACCAGGAACATTACTACACAGGCCATAAATCAAACTCAATTGCTGAAGGGTGGATGGCCTGCGAGTTCACTCCTCCCTTGTACATTATTGATCAATTAATGTCACTAATTAGTTAGACAACCAAGTAAGGGGAGTTCCTAAGTCTAATGCTGTGTTCATTACCAAGAAGGAAGGTGCTAATTTCCAGTTGTGAAGTAGTAAATACGAGTTGGATGCATTAATTTGCTTTGAACTCATTGAGAAACGCTTATTGGCTAATGGCAAACAAGCTGCATCAACAATAAGCTAAACATAGCTATCATGCTTGCAAACAAATTAAAGTGTTCAAAAACCATATTAATAGATTGCTTTTAATAAATAATGTTTTGTTGTTGCATTTAACTGCTGAAAATGCTGTTTTCGAGGTCATTTCCTTAGTAGGTGATGTCAGAGGTCAGCATGTGGGAGAAGTTGGAGCTCAGATAGAGGAGTTTCACACTAGTAATTATCAGTTTGAGGGGCACTCAAGTGGATTTTTCTCAGCTGTACGTGGTAAATACCACCTTCCCATTTGGTTATGAATGCAGGGTAAATTGGCACACGAATTGAAAAGAAATAACAAAAACCAGGAGACACATGGCCTTCCAGAAATGTAGTTTGACACCCCTGCATTAAATGTATCTAATTACGAGAATGAGTATTTTTTCTCAAACTTTTCTCCACCACAAAGTGTGAGTGATATAAAATGAACATGGGGGTGTTTCGTAAATATTATTCACAAAATCCAACCATTTGACAATATGCAAATTAGTGCCACATTTATTCAAATGTCGATACAGACGGTCCCTGGCAGCCTCCCCTCATACCAATGTTCCTGCCCTTTGGATAGACCACTAATTAATTTGAATATTTGAGTACAAAGAGTAGTTAAGCATGACTGATTAGATTAGGAATTATGGGGTAATTAATAAGTAACCTAGGGAGACCTGGCTTGAATGGAAAATATGATTAAATAGGCAGCCGTTTGCTACTTCCACTGCTCTTTCAGTCTTCCTGCTCTCACTAATGTGTGTGCAACCCTCTGGACTACATTCCCTTCAGTGATCCAGCTAGCAGCTAAATTATGACAGTGACAATGAGAATTATGAAGTATTGAGAAACTAATATAGATTTGCAATGCATTCTACAGTTGTATTGTAACAATTAAATCTGTTTCAGTCTATGAAAAGAATGTGTGTGTAAGTCACCCTTACAGTGGGCCATGACAATGGGATGAAATGCAATCTGAGTTGTCAATGTGACCTTCCTTTGGCTCTCAGTGGTGGCTATTGAATGCTGAAAGCCATTTGTTTTACTGGCATTTTAGACAATGTCCATTTTATATCACATTACTTAAACTGAAATTACATTTCCTGGAGGCATTTTCATGTTTTGTAAGTGCACTGCACGGCTATGGGAGTATAGTATTTCAAATGCGTACATGTTATGAAACACTTTGAAGATCGGAAATTAAACAAGTAAAACTCATTTCACTTCAGAGCCTCAGTTGACTTCTTGTAATTTGCTGTAGAGAAAATTAGTTGCCGCAGAAATATTTGATCAAATATTGACACTGATTGTGAATACCAAAGTAGTGAAAAAAAAAAAAAAAAGTTTTAGTCTAAGGTCTACAGTTAATGTCCATGAAAAAACACCAGATCAGTCACCAACATCAACATTTACTTTACAAAGCAGGGCACCTTTAGATAAGGATATGACATAGATAGATGTGTCTACAGACTGACATTTTAAAAGGGTCTGAGGAACTGGTTCTCCTCAGTTCTGTGTTATCAATAAATCAATTAGATGTATTTATAAAGCCTTTCTACCTTAGCAGTTGGTACAAAATACTTCATAGTGCTATAAAAATCCAATGTATTACTTCATTATTATTACAGAACCCGAGCCTAGACCCCAAATAGCAAGCAGCTGAAGTACAGTGGCAGGGGAAAACTCCCTAGAAGGAACAAACCTCGAGAGTCTTAGCCTCAAGAGGAACAAGACTCAGAGGAGAGGGCCTTCCTCCTCTGGCTGTACCAAAAATGCTCCAAGAGTACTGCAGTAGTTAGAGATGTTATCTTAACAGCATCAGAAAAGACGAGCCACTGCCTGTTCACCCCGCTGTCATCCAGAAGGCGAGGTCAGTACAGGTGCATCAAAGCTGGGACCGAGAGACTGAAAAACAGCTTCTATCTCAAGGCCATCAGACTGTTAAACAGCCACCACTAACATTGAGTGGCTGCTGCCAACACACTGTCAATGACACTGACTCAACTCCAGCCACTTTAATAATGGGAATTGATGGGAAATTATGTAATAACCAACAAACTATTATGGTCCAAACACACCAAGACAGTTGTAAAGGGGGCATGACAACCCCTTTTCCCCCTCAGGAGACTGAAACGATTTGGCATGGGTCCCCAGATCCTGAAAAAGTTCTATAGCTGTACCATCGAGAAACATGTAATATCTGAAGATGTAGCTAGCTAGACCCCACTTTAAACAATGCTACCTTATATAATGTTACTTACCCTACATTATTAATCTCATATGCATATGTATATACTGTACTCTATATCATCGACTGCATCCTTATGTAATACATGTATCACTAGCCACTTTAACTATGCCACTTTGTTTACATACTCATCTCATATGTTATACTGTACTCAATATCATCTACTGTATCTTGCCTATGCTGCTTTGTACCATCACTCATTCATATATCCTTATGTACATATTCCTTATCCCCTTACACTGTGTATAAGACAGTAGTTTTTTTGGAATTGTTAGTTAGATTACTTGTTCGTTATTACTGCATTGTCGGAACTAGAAGCACAAGCATTTCGCTACACTCGCATTAACATCTGCTAACCATGTGTATGTGACAAATAAAATTTGATTTGATTTGATTTGATTTGGATGGAGTAATTTCACAGAATGCTGAAGGGGTTCTGACGTTAGCATTTTCATTGCATCTCATTGAACACTCCATGAGTTCCAAATGGAATGTTGACTGGAACCTCTGCCCGGCCCAGCTCCGTGAAAGTCTTGGCATCCAGAACCAGCAGGAACGTGCTTTTCTCCTGGAAACAGAAATATAGAGATGGTTATACAATGTTATGTCAAAGGTAATTCATCAATATACATTTTTGTTGTTGTTTTTGTTGTTGATTATGTTGTTGTTATTGTTGTTGTTTACAGTTCTGGGTGTGATGATGATGGACATGACCACACCATCGTCCTCCTCTGTTGCGTTGGGCGCAGGAACAAACACAGGCTCAGATGGGAAGAGACCAGGGTGACGCCATGCCTACACAGAGAAAATGTCAATATGTCCTTAAAATTGGACAGAGCAGTAGGTCACTAAAAGCAGGCCTAGCAGTCTAGCTGATTCATCATTGACTCTGAAGGTGCTATTGAGCTGTGGATAATTGGAGAGTTGGAAAAAGAAAAACCTTAAGTTTCTTGGTCTCCAGATCCATCTTCAGCAGGGAGTCGCTGAACAGGTGTCCGAAGCCGCATGCGTAGTAGTAGCGGTAAGGACGCGC
This sequence comes from Oncorhynchus kisutch, assembly GCF_002021735.2. Taxonomy (NCBI): domain Eukaryota; kingdom Metazoa; phylum Chordata; class Actinopteri; order Salmoniformes; family Salmonidae; genus Oncorhynchus; species Oncorhynchus kisutch. The sequence continues at coordinate 19,981,722 of NC_034176.2, read as the reverse complement.
GTTGTAATGGGCATAGTTGATCTGTGGGAACTCCAGGCCACCGTACTGGAACAGCTCTTCATCATAGAGTTCCTCATGTGTACAAAGCACCTGCAGCACACCCAAAAGAGAGTCATGTCAGGTAGCCATGACAACAAAAACACATTTTCTTTTCATCAGCCAGAACACATGCGTCACAATGCCAGGGGTTAGCATTAGCAGACGTAGTTGCCATTTACAGAATTATGAGTAAAGGGTTGCTGGTTCAATTGTGCTTGAGTGCTGTGCTTCCCCTCTGGGAGCAACAATACGGAGTTTGTGTTTCAGCCTAAACAGCAAGCCCATCACTTAGGGCCCTATTCAATCCGCATCGCGGAAGTTCAACACTAAAGCCCAATTCAAATTTTAAGGCAATGTTCCCATGTTGGCGGAGACTGCATTTACGGTAAACGCTGCATATTTCGGCTTATTTGGAAATTGCTCTTACATTTCAATCGTACAATCTGAAACGCTTCAGCAATACAGAAAATAATATAGCCCTTAGTTTGCTATAAAAAGACTGGTATGAAAATGTCAATAAAACATAATCAATGGAGTAAAACAATAGTATATATAGTGTCATTATAAGATAAGACAGTTGTACTAAGCTCATCAATTTATGTTATATTCTTCAAGAATCAATGGTTGTATCATTAATTGAAATTACAATTCATTGAACAGCAGGAAATATCCCACATTTATTCATGCATAAATACACACACACACACACACACACACACACACACACACACACACACACACACACACACACACACCTTTCCACACCCAGTCTTGACCGCAGTTGCTTGACAGAAAGGCAGAGTGACAAGGTTTTGGTCACTGGGTGTGTCATCAGTTACGGTCAGGGGTAGGACGTATCTCCGTGGAAGGTTTCTGCACATGGAGTTATAAAACTGACATAGCAGAAAACAAAACAGACATTTTACAAAACAAAACCAATTGCCTATAATGAATTATTCTTCACATAATCAACAGCTGTAGTAAGATAAATGAACTTAAAGTAACAACAAACCACAGTATGTGTGAACAGCATGTCAGCTAATCTGTTGCATATGTTCGCAGTGGGCAGGATATCATTGTGAATTGTTCTTGTAGTTTTATAACTACTCAGTGGTTGAGATCTAGTGCAAATCAAAGCAAATCCAATTGTATTTGTCACATGCTTCGTAAACAACAGGTGTCAACTAACATTGAAATGGTTACTTATGGGCACTTCCCAACAATGCAGAGAGAAAGAAAATAGAGAAATAATAGAGAAGTAAAACATGTAATGATAAAAGTAATAATACATACACAACGAGTAAAGATAACTTGGCTAAATAAAGATAACTTGGCTAAATAAAGATAACTTGGCTAAGTAAAGATAACTTGGCTAAATAAAGATAACTTGGCTAAATAAAGATAACTTGGCTAAATAAAGATAACTTGGCTAAATAAAGATAACTTGGCTAAGTAAAGATAACTTGGCTAAATAAAGATAACTTGGCTAAGTAAAGATAACTTGGCTAAATAAAGATAACTTGGCTAAATAAAGATAACTTGGCTAAATAAAGATAACTTGGCTAAGTAAAGATAACTTGGCTAAATAAAGATAACTTGGCTAAATAAAGATAACTTGGCTAAGTAAAGATAACTTGGCTAAATAAAGATAACTTGGCTAAATAAAGATAACTTGGCTAAATAAAAAGTTAAATCAAATTTTATTTGTCAGATTGGCCGAATAGAACAGGTGTAGACCTTACAGTGAAATGCTTACTTTACAAGCCCTTAACCAACCATGCAGATTAAGAAATAGAGTTAATAAAATATTTACAAAAAAAATGGAGGTAAAACTATTCTAATCAATCTCAAGGTAACACAAGAAATGTACATAACAATAACGAGGCTATGTACAGGGGGTACCGGTACCAAGTCAATATGCAGGGGTACAGGTTAGTCGAGGTCATTTGTAAAGTGACTATGCATAGATAATAAACAGTGAGTAGCAGCAGTGTAAAAACAAAATGGGGGGGGGCAATGTAAATAGTCATTTGATTAGTTTAGCTGTTCAGCAGTCTTATGGCTCAATTCTATGACTTGGGTGACTGGAGTCTTTGACAATTTTATGGGCCTTCCACTGACACCGCCTAAAATATAGGTCCTGGATGTCAGGAAGCTTGGCCCCAGTGATGTACTGTGCTGTATGCACTACCCTCTATAGCGCCTTCCGGTAAGATGCTGAGCAGTTCCCATACCTGATGGTAATGCAACTGGGCAGGATTCTCTCGATGGTACAGCTATAGAACTTTTTCAGGATCTGGGGACCCATGCCAAATCGTTTCAGTCTCCTGAGGGGGAAAAGGGGTTGTCATGCCCCCTTTACAACTGTCTTGGTGTGTTTGGACCATAATAGTTTGTTGATGATGTGGACACCAAGGAAATCTTGGCCCTCTCCACTTTAGTCCCGTTGATGTTAATGATGTTTACCTATAGTCCACGATCAGTTTCACATTGAGAGGTTGTTGTCCTGGCACCACACTGCCAGGTCACTGACCTCCTCCCTGTAGGCTGTCTCATTGTTTCGGTGACCAGGCCTACAACTGTTGTGTCGTCAGCAAACTTGATGGTGTTTGAGTTGTGTTCACCAACGACTGCGTGGCCAAGCAGGTAGTGCAGGAGGGGACCAAGCATGCACCCCTGAGGGGCCCCAGTTTTGAGGCTCATCGTGGCAGATGTGCTGTTGACTACCCTTACCACCTGGAGGCGGCCCGTCAGGAAGTCCAGGATCCAGCTGCAGAGGGAGGTGTTTAGTCCCAGGATCCTTAGCTTAGTGATGAGCTTAGTGGGCACTATGGTGTTGAATGCTGAGCTGTAGTCAATGAACAGCATTCTCACATAGGTGTTCTTGTTGTCCAGGTGGGAAAGGGCAGTGTGGAGTGCGATTGAGATTGTGTCATCTGTGGATCTGTTGGGGCGGCATGCGAATTGGAGTGGGTCTAGGGTTTCTGGCATGATGGTGTTGATGTGGTAGGATATTCTTAATAGTAGATCGTCCAGTTAGTTTTCCAATGATTGCACATTGACCAATAATACCGAAGGTAGTGGTGGTTTACTCACTCGCCGACAAATTCTCACAAGTTACCCAGGCTTCCGCCCTCTGTATTTCTGTCTTTTCTTCAAGTGAATGACTGGATGAGAGCCTGGTTTCCGGGAAGCAATATATATCCTTCGCGTCAGACTCATGAAAGAAAAAATATTCCCCTAGTTCATGGGGAGTAATCGCTGTTCTGCTGTCCTGAAGCTCTTTTCAGTCATAAGAGACGGTAGCGGCAACATTATGTGTATAATTAGTTACAATTTACAAATTTTTACGAACTAAATAGCAAACTATTGTCACGTTGCTCGTAATAATGATGGTCGGACCAAGGCGCAGTGTACGTAGAGTTGCACATAAGTTTCACTTTATTCATTAAAATTAAGCAAATACAAAACAAATAAAGAATAAACTAACCGTGACGACAATGCAGTACTAACAGACAACTAAACATAAACAATATCCCATAACCCACAGGTGGAAAAAATGCTACTTAAGTATGATCCCCAATTACAGACAACGATAACCAGCTGCCTCTAACTGGGAATCATACAAATCACCAACATAGAAAATAAACCTAGAACCCCACATAGAAAATATAAACTAGAACAATCCCCCAGTCACGCCTTGACCTACTCTACCATAGAAAATAAAAGCTTTCTATGGTCAGGACGTGACAACTATTTATTTTCTGAAGGCACTGTATTTTATTAAATCCCCAAAACTAGGTTTTGATTTGCTAAGTTATATTAGGGCTGGTGAAAAGCATCAAAAGTACTATAGCTATGTTGGTCTACTGCCCTTCAAGCAACATGTATTCACCACTGTTTCAAACAACCTGCTTTTACACAGAGTATACCAGTATAATCTAGTATATTTGTGTGTGTTTGTGTACAGTTGAAGTTGGAACTTTACACACATTTAGGTTGGAGTCATTAAAACTCGTTTTTCAACCACTCCACAAATTTCTTGTTAACAAACTATAGTTTTGGCAAGTCGGTTAGGACATCTACTTTGTGCATGATATTAGTAATTTTTACAACAATTATTATTTCACTTAGGTTCAGGTTCAGAAGTTTACATACACAAAGTTGACTGTGCCTTTAAACAGCTTGTAAAATTCCAGAAGATTATATCATGGCTTTAGAAGCTTCTGATAGGCTAATTGACATCATTTGAGTCAATTGGAGTGTACCTGTGGATGTATTTCAAGTGTACCTGTGGATGTATTTCAAGGCTTACCTTCAAACTCAGTGCCTCTTTGCTTGACATGGGAAAATCAAAAGAAATCAGCCCAGACCTCAGAAACAAATTGTGGACCTCCACAAGTCTGATTCATCCTTGGGAGCATTTTCCAAATGCCTGAGGGTACCACGTTCATCTGTACAAACACTAGTACGCAAGTATAAACACCATGGGACCACGTAGCCGTCACACCGCTCAGGAACGTGACGTGTTCTGTATCCTAGAGATGAAATTACTTTGGTGCGAAAAGTGCTAATCAATCCCAGAACAACAGCAAAGGATCAGATACTCGAGGAAACAGGTACAAAAGTATCTATATCCACAGTAAAACGAGTCCTATATCAACATAACCTGAAAGGCTGCTCAGCAAGGAAAGAATCCACTGCCAGACTACGGTTTGCAACCGCACATGGGGACAAAGATCGTACTTTTTGGAGAAATGATCCTCGTCTGATGAAACAAAAACAGAACTGTTTGGCCATGATGACCATCGTTATGTTTGGAGGAAAAAGGGGGAGGCTTGCAAGCCGAAGAACACCATCCCACCATGAAGCACGGAGTGGCAGCATCATGTTGTGGGGGTGCTTTGCTGCAGGAGGGACTGGTGCACTTCACAAAATAGATGGCATCATGAGGTAGGGAAATCATGTGGATATATTGAAGCAACATCTCAAGACGTCAGTCAGGAAGTTAAAGCTTGGTCACAAATGGGTCTTCCAAATTGACAATGACCCCAAGCATATGTAACGGATGTGAAACGCTAGCTTAGTTAGCGGTGGTGTGCGCTAAATAGTGTTTCAATCGGTGACGTCACTTGCTCTGAGACCTTGAAGTAGTAGTTCCCCTTGCTTTTGTGGAGCGATGGGTAACGATGCTTCGTGGGTGACTGTTGTTGATGTGTGCAGAGGGTCCTTGGTTCGCACCCGGGTATGGGCGAGGGGACGGTCTAAAGTTATACTGTTACACATACTTCCAAAGTTGTGGCAAATGGCTTAAGGGCAACAAAGTCAAGGTATTGGAGTGGCCATCACAAAGCCCTGACCTCAATCCTATAGAAAATGTGTGGGCAGAACTGAAAAAGTGTGGGCAGAACTGAAAAAGTGTATGCGAGCAAGGAGGCCTACAAACCTGACTCAGTTACACCAGCTCTGTCAGGAGGAATGGGCCAAAATTCACCCAACTTATTGTGGGAAGCTCGTGGAAGGCTACTCAAAACATTTGACCCAAGTTAAACAATTTAAAGGCAATGCTACCAAATACTAATAGAGTGAATGTAAACTTCTGACCCACTGGGAATGTGATGAAAGACATAAAGCTGAAATAAATCACTCTCTACTATTATTCTGACATTTCACATTCTAAAAATGAAGTGGTGATCCTAATTGACCTAAAACAGGGCATTTGTTTTACTAGGATTAAAGTCAGGAATTGTGAATAATTGAGTTTAAATGTATTTGGCTAAGGTGTATGTAACTTCAACTGTGTGTGTGTGTGTGTGTGTGTGTGTGTGTGTGTGTGTGTGTGTGTGTGTTCGTTGTACCAACAAACCTTGTCCATCTCCTCCCCTGGACCCCTTCGAAGGTTCTCTAGTGTGAAGTCTCCAATGACGTCCCCATCGTCCCCGCAGCACATGTCCATTACAAGGAACCCTTTGTCCTCATAGGCGTTGATCTGGTGAAGGGTGAACATGGGTGGGGCGCTGTACTTTACCTTGCTTTGCTATTGGATGAAACAGACCAAAAAGTCTTTAGACATATTGGTGACAAACAAGCCAATTAGAGATGAAATGGTCTGGTCCTATATGTACAAATGCTCCTGGAAATGTGTCAAATCTGGAAAAATGATGGATTTCCTCGATAAAGCTATACATTCCCCGTCGCACTGGTTAATGTACAGATATTCCACAGAATCTATACATTTACCAGTGCTTTGGGGATTGAGTAGATTTCCTTATTTTATACATTTACTGTAACCACGTAGATTGTTTGGGTCATTAACACACACCTCGCCTGTGTGTCTGTGCACCACGTGGAAGATGGTATCATACTGTGGCTCCCAGGTCATGACCTTGTCGAAGCTCTTGCCCTGGATCCTGAACAGCATAAACTTGAGCAGGTCCAGCTTGATGGGCTGCTCTATGAACACCACATAGTTCTCTGACATGGCTGCAGTCACACAACACAGGGATAGAGGTAGAGCTGAGGGTATTATGGCTGCAGTCACACATCACAGGGATAGAGGTAGAGCTGAGGGTATTATGGCTGCAGTCACATCACAGGGATAGAGGTAGAGCTGAGGTTATTATGGCTGCAGTCACACATCACAGGGATAGAGGTAGAGCTGAGGTTATTATGGCTGCAGTCACACATCACAGGGATAGAGGTAGAGCTGAGGTTATTATGGCTGCAGTCACACAACACAGGGATAGAGGTAGAGCTGAGGTTATTATGGCTGCAGTCACAAAACACAGGGATAGAGGTAGAGCTGAGGGTATTATGGCTGCAGTCACACATCACAGGGATAGAGGTAGAGCTGAGGTTATTATGGCTGCAGTCACACAACACAGGGATAGAGGTAGAGCTGAGGGTATTATGGATGCAGTCACACAACACAGGGATAAAGGTAGAGTTGAGGGTATTATGGCTGCAGTCACACAACACAGGGATAGAGGTAGAGCTGAGGGTATTATGGCTGCAGTCACACATCACAGGGATAGAGGTAGAGCTGAGGGTATTATGGCTGCAGTCACACAACACAGGGATAGAGGTAGAGCTGAGGGTATTATGGCTGCAGTCACACATCACAGGGATAGAGGTAGAGCTGAGGTTATTATGGCTGCAGTCACACAACACAGGGATAGAGGTAGAGCTGAGGGTATTATGGATGCAGTCACACAACACAGGGATAAAGGTAGAGTTGAGGGTATTATGGCTGCAGTCACACAACACAGGGATAGAGGTAGAGCTGAGGGTATTATGGCTGCAGTCACACATCACAGGGATAGAGGTAGAGCTGAGGGTATTATGGCTGCAGTCACACAACACAGGGATAGAGGTAGAGCTGAGGTTATTATGGCTGCAGTCACACAACACAGGGATAGAGGTAGAGCTGAGGGTATTATGGCTGCAGTCACACATCACAGGGATAGAGGTAGAGCTGAGGGTATTATGGCTGCAGTCACATCACAGGGATAGAGGTAGAGCTGAGGTTATTATGGCTGCAGTCACACATCACAGGGATAGAGGTAGAGCTGAGGTTATTATGGCTGCAGTCACACAACACAGAGATAGAGGTAGAGCTGAGGTTATTATGGCTGCAGTCACACATCACAGGGATAGAGGTAGAGCTGAGGGTATTATGGCTGCAGTCACACAACACAGGGATAGAGGTAGAGCTGAGGTTATTATGGCTGCAGTCACACAACACAGGGATAGAGGTAGAGCTGAGGTTATTATTGCTGCAGTCACACATCACAGGGATAGAGGTAGAGCTGAGGGTATTATGGCTGCAGTCAGACATCACAGGGATAGAGGTAGAGCTGAGGGTATTATGGCTACAGTCACACAACACAGGGATAGAGGTAGAGCTGAGGGTATTATGGCTGCAGTCACACAACACAGGGATAGAGGTAGAGCTGAGGGTATTATGGCTGCAGTCACACATCACAGGGATAGAGGTAGAGCTGAGGGTATTATGGCTGCAGTCACACAACACAGGGATAGAGGTAGAGCTGAGGGTATTATGGCTGCAGTCACACAACACAGGGATAGAGGTAGAGCTGAGGGTATTATGGCTGCAGTCACACAACACAGGGATAGAGGTAGAGCTGAGGGTATTATGGTTGCAGTCACACAACACAGGGATAGAGGTAGAGCTGAGGGTATTATGGCTGCAGTCACACATCACAGGGATAGAGGTAGAGCTGAGGTTATTATGGCTGCAGTCACACAACACAGGGGTAGAGGTAGAGCTGATGGTATTATGGTTGCAGTCACACATCACAGGGGTAGAGGTAGAGCTGAGGGTATTATGGCTGCAGTCACCAACACAGGGGTAGAGGTAGAGCTGAGGTTATTATGGCTGCAGTCACACAACACAGGGGTAGAGGTCGAGCTGAGGGTATTATGGCTGCAGTCACACAACACAGGGATAAAGGTAGAGTTGAGGGTATTATGGCTGCAGTCACACAACACAGGGATAGAGGTAGAGCTGAGGGTATTATGGCTGCAGTCACACATCACAGGGATAGAGGTAGAGCTGAGGTTATTATGGCTGCAATCACACAACACAGGGATAGAGGTAGAGCTGAGGTTATTATGGCTGCAGTCACACATCACAGGGATAGAGGTAGAGCTGAGGGTATTATGGCTGCAGTCACACAACACAGGGATAGAGGTAGAGCTGAGGGTATTATGGCTGCAGTCACACATCACAGGGATAGAGGTAGAGCTGAGGTTATTATGGCTGCAATCACACAACACAGGGATAGAGGTAGAGCTGATGTTATTATGGCTGCAGTCACACATCACAGGGATAGAGGTAGAGCTGAGGGTATTATGGCTGCAGTCACACAACACAGGGATAGAGGTAGAGCTGAGGGTATTATGGCTGCAGTCACACATCACAGGGATAGAGGTAGAGCTGAGGTTATTATGGCTGCAGTCACACAACACAGGGATAGAGGTAGAGCTGAGGGTATTATGGATGCAGTCACACAACACAGGGATAAAGGTAGAGTTGAGGGTATTATGGCTGCAGTCACACAACACAGGGATAGAGGTAGAGCTGAGGGTATTATGGCTGCAGTCACACATCACAGGGATAGAGGTAGAGCTGAGGGTATTATGGCTGCAGTCACACAACACAGGGATAGAGGTAGAGCTGAGGTTATTATGGCTGCAGTCACACAACACAGGGATAGAGGTAGAGCTGAGGGTATTATGGCTGCAGTCACACATCACAGGGATAGAGGTAGAGCTGAGGGTATTATGGCTGCAGTCACATCACAGGGATAGAGGTAGAGCTGAGGTTATTATGGCTGCAGTCACACATCACAGGGATAGAGGTAGAGCTGAGGTTATTATGGCTGCAGTCACACAACACAGAGATAGAGGTAGAGCTGAGGTTATTATGGCTGCAGTCACACATCACAGGGATAGAGGTAGAGCTGAGGGTATTATGGCTGCAGTCACACAACACAGGGATAGAGGTAGAGCTGAGGTTATTATGGCTGCAGTCACACAACACAGGGATAGAGGTAGAGCTGAGGTTATTATTGCTGCAGTCACACATCACAGGGATAGAGGTAGAGCTGAGGGTATTATGGCTGCAGTCACACATCACAGGGATAGAGGTAGAGCTGAGGGTATTATGGCTACAGTCACACAACACAGGGATAGAGGTAGAGCTGAGGGTATTATGGCTGCAGTCACACAACACAGGGATAGAGGTAGAGCTGAGGGTATTATGGCTGCAGTCACACATCACAGGGATAGAGGTAGAGCTGAGGGTATTATGGCTGCAGTCACACAACACAGGGATAGAGGTAGAGCTGAGGGTATTATGGCTGCAGTCACACAACACAGGGATAGAGGTAGAGCTGAGGGTATTATGGCTGCAGTCACACAACACAGGGATAGAGGTAGAGCTGAGGGTATTATGGTTGCAGTCACACAACACAGGGATAGAGGTAGAGCTGAGGGTATTATGGCTGCAGTCACACATCACAGGGATAGAGGTAGAGCTGAGGTTATTATGGCTGCAGTCACACAACACAGGGGTAGAGGTAGAGCTGATGGTATTATGGTTGCAGTCACACATCACAGGGGTAGAGGTAGAGCTGAGGGTATTATGGCTGCAGTCACCAACACAGGGGTAGAGGTAGAGCTGAGGTTATTATGGCTGCAGTCACACAACACAGGGGTAGAGGTAGAGCTGAGGGTATTATGGCTGCAGTCACACAACACAGGGATAGAGGTAGAGCTGAGGGTATTATGGCTGCAGTCACACAACACAGGGATAGAGGTAGAGCTGAGGGTATTATGGCTGCAGTCACACATCACAGGGATAGAGGTAGAGCTGAGGGTATTATGGATGCAGTCACACAACACAGGGATAGAGGTAGAGCTGAGGGTATTATGGCTGCAGTCACACAACACAGGGATAGAGGTAGAGCTGAGGGTATTATGTGTAGCTAAAAATACTGGCCTCCAACCGGCAACATACATTATATCCTGGGCAGGTAACATACAATACAGTGCCTTCAGAAAGTATTCACACCTCTTGACTTTTTCACATTTTGTTGTGTTACTGCCGGCTTGAAAAGATGATTCTAACATTTATTAACTCAGGGGTGTGAATATTTATGTCAATTAGATATGTATTTATCTTTTTGTCTAAAAACTTGTTTTCACTTTGTTATTATGGGGTATTGTGTGTTGATGGGTGAAAAAAAATCACATTTAATCCATTTTGAATTCAGGCTGTAACACAACAATGACTTATGTGGAAAAAGTCAAGGGTTGTGAATACTTTCTGAATACACTGTCTTTTATTAAATCCCAAAAAACTAGGTTTTCATTTGCTAAGTTATATTACGGCTGGTAAAAAGCATCAAAAGTACTCTAGCTATGCTGGTCTACTGCCCTTCAAGCAACATGTATTCACCACTGTTTCAAACAACCTACTTCATATTGTGAGCGAATAGATTTGACCTCCAATAACGTGCTTCATGAACCAGACACACACACACACACACACACACACACACACAGAGACAGACAGACAGACAGACAGACAGAGACAGACGTATGCATACACACACACATACATACACATGCATGCACACACACACATGCACAGACAGACAAACACACATATACACACAACCACTGAAACACACACATGCATAGAGCACACAAACCAACCTTCACAATTTCTCAGTTGGAGAAACAGTCAGAGAGAGGGACATACAGTTGGAGATAATACAACCATCATGGAGATGTTTTAGCTGAGGTAGTAAAGAAAGAGGAAGTTAGGAGAGTGAGAACCAGTCATTGAAATTCAGCACCGCTGTTGTAGAGGGAGAAAGATACAGGGGGAGGTGGAGGGAGGTGATTGATGGATACTGACCGAAGCTGTGGTAGTAGGATGGTTTCCTGGAGTCAGAGGCTGGGATGGAACAGAGGACCTGAGCTCCACTGAAATCAGCCTTGTCTTCCCCCGCTACCTTCTCAGGCGGGGGCACACGGATGATGTTGTAGAAAAAACCTGGGGTGAGACACAACGATAGGCCAATAGAGGGTCAATTTACATTACCAATCAACATATCAGATGTAGCATCATATCATACATGATAATAGTGTTTATCATTAAAGCGGCCAAAGCAGCCATCCTGCCACTGATTTGGTAAACAGTTGAGGGATGGGGCTATAGATTTTATTTTATCAGGGAGTCATACTGAGACCAATGTCTCTTTTGCACATGAATTACAAAAAAAGTATTCAAATGTATTCAGTCACTACTGTAGGTTGCTCTGGATAAGAGACTACACAGTGTTTGTTTACAGACATTGGAGGAATGATGGGGCATGACAGTTGAACTAAGATCTTTAGACATTTATAAGTTATATTCATCAAGAATCAATTGGTATATACAGTCAGTTCCAAAATTATTGGCACCCTTGATAAAGATTAGAAAAATATATAAATAAATCATACAAATACTGAGCTATTTGTATGCTAAACAAAATCAGGAAATGATATTATTTTATACTAATACAGTTGCTAAAAAATATGATTTTGTTTAACAAGTACTAAAATGATTGCATTAAGTGCATTGGCACATGGATTGGAACTGGTGCTATGGTCAGATGACACGAAAATAAAGCTATTTGGCCACGCACACCAGTGGGGGGTTTGGCATCGATTTAGGGATGCATATGCAGAAACGTACCTTATCCCTACTGTAAAATATGGTTGTGGATCTTTAATGTTATGCAAATAATTACAATTTTGCAGATTAACACTGGAGTGATGAATGATCAGATGGTCATGTACAGGTAGAGATATTGGTGTGCAAAAGAGCAGAAAAGTAAATAAATAAAAACAGTACGGGGATGAGGTAGGTGAAAAAGGGTGGGCTATTTACCAATAGACTATGTACAGCTGCAGCGATCGGTTAGCTGCTCAGATAGCTGATGTTTGAAGTTGGTGAGGGAGATAAAAGTCTCCAACTTCAGCGATTTTTGCAATTCGTTCCAGTCACAGGCAGCAGAGTACTGGAACGAAAGGCGGCCAAATGAGGTGTTGGCTTTAGGGATGATCAGTGAGATACACCTGCTGGAGCGCGTGCTACGGATGGGTGTTGCCATCGTGACCAGTGAGCTGAGATAAGGCGGAGCTTTACCTAGCATGGACTTGTAGATGACCTGGAGCCAGTGGGTCTGGCGACGAATATGTAGCGAGGGCCAGCCGACTAGAGCATACAAGTCGCAGTGGTGGGTGGTATAAGGTGCTTTAGTGACGAAACGGATGGCACTGTGATAGACTGCATCCAGTTTGCTGAGTAGAGTGTTGGAAGCCATTTTGTAGATGACATCGCCGATGTCGAGGATCGGTAGGATAGTCAGTTTTACTAGGGTAAGCTTGGCGGCGTGAGTGAAGGAGGCTTTGTTGCGGAATAGAAAGCCGACTCTTGATTTGATTTTCGATTGGAGATGTTTGATATGAGTCTGGAAGGAGAGTTTGCAGTCTAGCCAGACACCTAGGTACTTATAGACGTCCACATATTCTAGGTCGGAACCATCCAGGGTGGTGATGCTAGTCGGGCATGCGGGTGCAGGCAGCGACTGGTTGAAAAGCATGCATTTGGTTTTACTAGCGTTTAAGAGCAGTTGGAGGCCACGGAAGGAGTGTCGTATGGCATTGAAGCTTGTTTGGAGGTTAGATAGCACAGTGTCCAAAGACGGGCCGAAGGTATATAGAATGGTGTCGTCTGCGTAGAGGTGGATCAGGGAATCGCCCGCAGCAAGAGCAACATCATTGATATACACAGAGAAAATGTCCCACAGTATAAACACTGTGGGACCACGTAGCCATCATACCGCTCAGGAACGTGAGGTAGGTAGGTAAGTTGGTTCTGTCTCCTAGAGATGTACTTTGGTGCGAAAAGTGCGAATCAATCCCAGAACAACAGCAAAGGGCCTTGTGAAGATGCTGGAGGCAACAGGTACAAAAGTATCTATATCCACATTAAAACGAGTCCTATATCGACATAACCTGAAAGGCCGCTCAGCAAGGAAGAAGCCATAAAAAATCCAGACTACGGTTTGCAACTGCACATGGGGACAAAGATCGTGTGTTTTGGAGAAATGTCCTCTGGTCTGATGAAACAAAAATAGAACTGTTTGGCCATGATGACCATCATTATGTTTGGAGCAAAAAGGGGGAGGCTTGCAAGCCGAAGAACACCATCCCAACCGTGAAGTACGGGAGTGGCAGCATCATGTTGTGGGGGTGCTTTGCTGCAGGAGGGACTGGTCCACCTTACAAAATAGATGGCATCATGAGGAGGGAAAATTATGGGGATATATTGAAGCAACATCTCAAGACATCAGTCAGGAAGTTAAAGCTTGGTCACAAATGGGTCTTCTAAATGGATAATGACCCCAAGCATACTTCCAAAGTTGTGGCAAAATGGCTTAAGAACAACAAACATCAAAAAGCCCTGACCACACTCCTATTGAAAATTTGTGGGCAGACCTGAAAAAGTGTGTGCGAGCAAGGAGGCCTACAAACCTGACTCAGTAACACCATCTCTGTCAGTAGGAATGGGCCAAAATTCACCCAACTTATTGTGGGAAGCTTGTGGAAGGCTTCTCGAAACATTTGACCCAAGTTAAACAATTTAAAGGCAATTCTACCAAATGCTATTTGAGTGTATTTAAACTTCTGACCCACTGGGAATGTGATGAAAGAATTTAAAGCTGAAATAAATAATTCTATACTATTATTCTGACATTTAACCTTCTTAAAATAAAGTGGTGATCCTAACTGACCTAAGACAGGGAATTTTTACTAGGATTAAATATCAGGAATATTTAGGTGTATGTAAACTTCCAACTTCAACTGTAGGTAGGTAAGTAGATAGATAAGTAGGTAGGTAGGTATGTAGGTAAGCAGCTAAGTTGGTAGGTAGGGGTAGGTAGGGAGGGAGGTAGGTAGGTAGGTAAGTTGTTTAGTAGGGGTAGATAGGTAGGTACGTAGCTAGGTAGGTACGTAAGTAGGTAGGTAGATAACATACCGCCCTTGCCATAGGAGTTGCCCATGTTGTACGAGGCCCCTTCACGGTCATAATGAGGATGGGCTGTGGCGGAGTTTACTGCAATGTATTCAGACCAGTCCACCTATGAACATAAGGACACACATCATCATTATAGTCACTATATTCATCATCATCACTGCAAACATCCTCATAACAGTAAGATCAGGCTCCCGAGTGGCGCAGCGGTCTAAGGAACTGCATCTCCCCCCCACCCCCCCCTGAATTGTGTAAAATATGTTCAACTCCATCCTTGGTGTGATAGTTGTCATAGACAATAGCTGTACCTTCTCCTTGGTCTCCAGGCTCTGTGGATCCACCCGCCGCATGTAGTTGGTCTCCGTACTTACGTAATAGTCACCCTTGTACTTCACAAAGTTCACACTGGCATTGTCTGTGGCCTCTGTTAACAAATCCAGATATCAGGACTGGAGCATACAGAACATGTTGCCAATCAGCTGTTGTTTCTTTCTCAGTGATCACAAGAATATGTGTAGAGAAACTATACAACATCCTATTGCAGCAACACCTTCCAATACTTTTCAATATGTTTATTTTTTGGTAAGTACCGGACACAATGTTCACGTGTCAATTTCCTTTTAGGTCAGGCTAAGCTAGAAATCACACTCATCTAAACAGGAAGGAGTGGACATAGACGTTGTGTGACTATTAAAGTCACTTGTTGTGGCACAAGTATCTGTGGACTTGCCCCAGTATCTGTGCGTTAGAGATTTCTCTAATGCCCAGGAAGTGCAGATTCTAACTCCCATTAGACAGCTATGTAAGTGTTTTATTGTCAAAATTGGTTAGTTACTCACCAAATATGGGGTTTCGCTGAGCAACTAAACTTAAAGACAGACCATATAAACTATATACGGCAGTACAATAATGACAAGATGAACATTCAATTCTTATAGACCTTTTTTGGAAGTACACACCGGCTGTAAGAGGAGTAAATGAAGAAACCCCATATTTGGTGAGTAACTAACGTATTTTGACATTAAAACGCTTGCAGAGCTGTCTAATAGGAGTTTGAATCAAAGCTTTCTGGGCATTAGAGAGGAGACCTGTCATACTCATCGACATCTCTAACACACAGATACTGGGGCAGTGCTATTGGAGGGTGCTGAGGGGAGGGCCACAAACACTCTGAGTCTTCAGAAATGTGGTGTGTTACAATGATGCTATTTTTTCTATTGACCCTAATCTCACTGTGCTGGTTTACAATCGGTTATGCTTTGAAGCAGCAAAATACTTCTCTAGATCAATGTTTAAGGCTCTTCAGTTTAGTTACAGAAATGGTTGAATACTGAAGTTTCTCTATCTATCTCTCTTTCTCGTTCTATCTGCTCAGGTAGCCCACACAACAATCTGCTCTCCTGATCTCTAAGCATTCCTACACTCAGAGAAACATGCACTAGGTTTCAACCATCATATTTATAATCTCAACACAATACATACATTGTGAGCAACACAATGCATACAGTCAACAGCCCTGGCCAATGCCACCAGCCGCAACCAGAACAACGGGGAATGTACTGTACTGCACACAGAGGGGCACAACTCTGAAGACACTTACTGGGAATCTTGAAGCGGGATAAGAATCGGGAAAAGAAGTTCTTGCAGGGGTCAGGCATGGCCATGGTTCCAAACTCACACACCACAATGCGGTCTTTCTCAGAATTACGCATGTAGGAGTCGCTGCGCAGGAAGCGGCTGCTGTAGGTCACCTCACCGTCATGGATGTAGAAGCGGTGCATCAAGGCCATTCCGTCAAACCAGTGGTTGAAGCTGAGGACAGAGACAAAGACAAATGGGTGCAAGGGGAAGTCAATGGGTGTATGAGTGGGTCTATGGTGCAAGGGTGAATCTATGGGTGTAAGGTTGAGTTTATGGGTGTAACAGTGAGTGTCTGTGCGTAGGAGTGTGTGCATGTTCTTTGTGTGTCTGTGTATGTGTTGATTATAAGTGGTGTGTGTGTATACAATGCATTAATTTTATTTTGTACTTGTCTTTTCCGAACTCAAACTTTCCGGGCCCATTCCGCAGGAAGCTTCCATTGATCCAGGATGGGATGTTCCCCTTGATCACCGTGGTGATGGGCTCAGGGATCTCCTCAACAGTGCGCACCAGGGGGGCAATGTCCTCCAGCCCCATGGCCAAGGGGCACTTCTTCTTGGATGCTTCCATGGAGAGAGAAGACAAATGTTCAAGCTTTCTGATATCACAGATCCTAAATGGCATTTTTACATGTTTGGAGGAAGAGATAGGTTATCCACCCAGTCAATCAACACACACAGGGTTCGATCTTGCGTTCACTTCAACATTTCGTCCTGAAGTCGACACTTCAGGTCTCAGAGAATGTGACGTCATTGCACGATGGGTTATTACATGCTATACACAAGCACAAGGGGCATGTTCCTCTGTTCAGACGTTGCTGACACATGGCAGATCCTACAACGCCTGGATAGGTATTTTACGTATTAGCTAACAACACCATATGTTATACCAATCTAGTGCCCGATTGTGCAGTCGATGATGTGGCACACAACCATTGGTTGGTGCATGCATAGTGTGAACAGGGGAACGTGACCTCACCATTGCCTCCGCTCCTGTTGTTGAGTTGTTTGGTGCTGCTCATGGCTGGGCTGCAGTGTTGAGCCTGGTGGTGCAGTGTTGAGCCTGGTGGTGCAGTGTTGAGCCTGGTGGTGCAGTGTTGTAGCTGTGGTGCAGTGTTGAGCCTGAGTTTGCTAGAGGAAGACACGGACCAACCAGAATTTATACAGTTGTGCTCTAACCACTAGGCTACCCTGCCGCCCCATGGCTAAGGGCTGTGTCCAGGCACTCCGTGTTGTGTCATGCATAAGAACAGCCCTTAGCAGTGGTATATTAGTCATATACCACACCTCCTCTGGCCTTATTGCTTGAATATACCACATCTCCTCTGGCCTAATTGCTTAAGTTAACAATTCAATTATGATAGTTCAAAAAGCATGTGAAACATTAGCACCCCCCTAGACAGGAATGCTCTGCTGGGGTTACACATTTAGGCTATGTTTACACAGCATTTTTCTTAAATCCGATTTATGTCTGACTGTCCACACTCAGTTTGAAATGAGACCCATGTCAGAGTTGCGTATTCACACTGATGTTGTCTCTGAAATAACACACAGACACAATGATCATTTACTGTCAGTGTTCCTTTAAATATTTGCTGGGTAGGCACTTGTTTTTTTTGTTTTATTCCTAACCATTGCCCTAACCTTAACCATAATGAATGAATGTCCTCAAGGTCCTGGCGTCCTAGAAGTAATCATTTTGAAGACTTAATAAATAAAGAGTGAAAAGGGTGCTTAGGTTGCAGCAGATTGTGACAGTTTGAAAGATATTGGCGGCGGCTTCTTAAAACAAAGTATTAGAGGGCTTTGCTTAGAATTCGATAAGCAGTCGTAATGGGTTTGCTTAGAATGCGACGTGCGGTTGTAATTCTGGAGTTTGCATAACATTTCAGGGGTGGTTGTCATGGAAACGGAAGGTTGTGTGTGCGTGTGTGCGTGCGTGTGTGTGTGTGAGTTTGCCTGGCTGGTGAGAGACTAGCAATGGAAAAAAGTTGACTCTAGCAATGGAAACAAACTGATCTGATGTCCAGACTCGCATGCAGAGCACCGTAATTGTATTGGATTTTAGAACCAAATACTAATGTTACAAATTAAAACTCCAAAGATCAGATTCAATGTAGTTGTTTTGTTGTTTATACGTTTGGGAAAAAAGAAGGGATCTGTATCTGATTGGCCAAATAATCTGAATTGAGCTGGCTGTGTAAATGGGCACTTTGACCTACTAAAGGTAGTAGAGCTACTTATACAAGAGATTGTAGAACCAAGAGAAAGTAACAAAGGTCTTTACACAAGAGTACTCATTACATAACTGTCTTCAGGTATCGTGAGGTGATCCCCTGACGGTGATATTGGTGGTGGAGACATACTCCTCCATCTGTGTTGTCTTATTTAACACATATAGGTGTGAGATTATCAACAGGTACAGAGGCCATAATCTATCGATAATGAGGACAGTAGTAGCGAGTGATTATTAGGTATCAAACAGAAGACAACGGTATACAGTATACAACACAGTATACAACCATATCATCACAAAGACACTGCCTCTCACAGGCAATATGTGTATAGTCCTTCAAATACGACCAAAGACAAAACACAATGACCTCATAACATTGATCTCCTCTGGAAAAGATTCTTAGGTGCATTGAGGTACATAAACTGTTATCTTTGATGGTTTTTCGTATACATACAGTATGTATCACTATGATTACACATGAATGAATAAAGATGTTCATCAGTTCATGATAATAAATATAGTAAAATCCCAATAATGCACAAAATGTCTGTCTTGTGTATTATTTCAACATGTCAAAATAGAGGAAATTCTCCTTTACACATAAAGTTGCTTGTTTACTGGTGCAGCCAAACAGGGGAACACAGCAACAAAAGATGATAAAGTGTGTGTGTGTGTGTGCTTACCACTGTGTTACGGTGAAGGTTTGGAAAACACCACGCCAGTTGTCCTGTCTGTCCTGTCTGTCTGTCTGTCTGGTCTGTCTGTCTGTCTGTCTGTCTGTCTGTCTGTCTGTCTGTCTGTCTGTCTGTCTGTCTGTCTGTCTGTCTGTCTGTCTGTCTGTCTGTCTGTCTGTCTGTCTGTCTGTCTGTCCTGTCTGTCCTGTCTGTCTGTCTGTCTGTCTGTCTGTCTGTCTGTCTGTCTGTCTGTCTGTCTGTCTGTCTGTCTGTCTGTCTGTCTGTCCTGTCCGTCTGTCTGTCCTGATTGTCCTGACTGTCCTGTCTGTCCTGTCTGTCTGTCCTGACTGTCTGTCTGTCCTGACTGTCCTGACTGTCTGTCTGTCCTGACTGACTGGGATTTAAACAGTCTGAGAAGGAAGGGAGTCACTGACGACCTTTGAAGCGTGGAACTGTGCTGAGGCCAGCCTCTGACACTGTTGCTGACACCCTCTTTGACATGCCCGGCTCTCAAAACACACACAGATGATTTGTTTTCCTTATTTGTAACTTTACTGCATAGACATGCCAATTCAATACAGGCTTTTTAACTGCATCTCTCTGATAAGAGTGCCATGGTCATTTTCATTTAAAGGGGATAGTTCGATGAACTCATGGATACCAATTTTTATGTCTCTGCGTGCAGTTTGGAGGTCATTTCTGAAGGTCGTTTCTGGAGCGATTGCTAACTAGCGTTAGTACAATGCCCGGAAGTCTATAGGATCAACGAGCACGCAGAAACTTCCTTCAACTTCCTTCAAACTGCACGCAGAGATCCATGTGTATCCATGTGTTTATCTGACTCAAAATCTCAAACTGTCCCTTTAAGTTTAGCCTCCATAAACAACCACACACAGGTTTACACAGTAGAGCTGCTGGTGAACTGTGATTGAACCTTTCACCCACTTTTATGGCAGCTTTAAGCTAGAGCAATTAGCAGGACTTGGATCATTGACGGTGAACAGTCAGTTAATCTACCACGGGCTGCACACCTTATCTGGAGAAATAGGCTAGTCATTATTGAGTAACAAAGAACAATATCTGTGAAAGAATTATACCACATACACCAGCCACTGGTACCTTATATGACACCGCAGTTATAGTTCATTCTATAACGATTACAAACATATTTCCATTACAAACGATGCAAGATAGTTTAAATCGGAATTCTTCAAACATGTACAATATACTGTTCAACAACAGGACATAGAGAACTGTAAATTGTGACATTATGTAAACATTCTGAGTAAACGATTGTGAAACGATTGTCCTTAGAAAACCTGAACAAATGTTGTCACTTATTCCAGATATAATGCTACAGCTTCAGCTTAGCGAGCAAATATGACTTGGGTTCAATAACACCAGGTTGGTTATGGATTCCCTTTTTGATGACAATTGTGACATACATTGTGTTATAAGTATATGAACAATCACAGATGTGTTGGTGTGGATAGTAGATGCTTTGCCAGTACATCACTTCTGTGTCTATGTATAGAGTGCCTCATCTACTGGTTAACAAAGATATTGCATTTCTTCTTCTATCAGAGAAGTTCAACTGATAAAGTTCAGTTTGCCACAAATGTTAACTAGAGATTACAGCATCACCTAGTGGTGGTTCTTTAGATCAGCATGCAGAACAGCACGTAGGCTGTGTGCATGCACACACACACAACCTTTGCCCTGTATATAAAACATGAATAAGATGTGCCCCTCTCTCTTTCCTCCACCAGAATATCTGATTTTTTAATATTATTTAACCTTGCTAATCCTTTACACATGAACGCTCACTCATTCGGGAACAATTGCAATCAATATATATATATTTACGCTCAGTGTGTCGTCTTGATCGCTGGGTGAAAAGTTTGTTTATTTTGTAGAATTGTCCGTCTCTCCCGCTCTCTCTCGGTTGTGGTTATAGTGGATAGTTCAGAGTGACATTCAATCGTCTCGTTATAGGGTGGATGTTTCGGCGGTTGTCGTTCTTCGCGTTCAATGATACCGAATTCCTAACTGCGGACTAGTAATTAATATCAAAGACTTCTTCTTATTCTGTCGGTATCGATAGTCTAATAGTTTAACCACGTGGTATGGTTAAAAGATTCAGCAATGGTCTACAACCTTTGTCCCCCTCCTAATGGAGAAAAACATGGTCTCGTGATAATTTCTCAAAGTTGTGTTTTATTCAGAATGGCAGAAAAGGGCTGTCCCAGGATGTCTGACCCTAACTGGGCTCAGGGGCGGTCCTCTGATTTACTTCAAATCCAATTACCTTTTTGAGTTTTCCTTCATTAAACATTCCAAAAGTATATTACACAATTTTTCAAACAGTATCATACTCACTCATTCATCTTATACAACAATTAGATGTAAACCTCCATAACTGAGGCTATTATATAAACAGCGTTATGGTAATGTGGCCACACTGTCTCCCATGAGCTTCCCCAAGTTGTGACAAACGGACCAGTTCGTAGCTGGATTCTTCGCCGATCTTTTATACTTTCTCCGGAACATGAAATTTGTTCGTACCTCAAGTTCTGTGAGGTGGAAGGAATGGCTTTGTTCTCTATGAAAATGTACTCTCTCTATACTGTGTGTCCATGAGGAGATCCTCAGGAATTTACGACGTCTCTCTGACCACAGAAACCTAGTTGAAGGAGGCAAGGGGGAGGCAGGGAGAGGGGGATGGGGTTGCTATACCCAAAGAGGCCAACGTCATGACAACAGGTATTGACAATATAGGTCTGATGTGTTTATGAGTAGCCATATGTGCTTGCAGTACATCATATATATCTGGTCTGACTATCCTTTCCTTCCACCTCTCTCTCTCTCTCTCTCCTCTGTTACATCACCGTCTGGGGCAGGCTCACCAGAAAGCCACTGTGTGTGCCCGTGCTTGTGTGTGTAGGGTAACTAACTGCAGTGTGACATCGGTGTGTGTTTTAGGACCCAGTATTGATAACCTGCAGCCGAGTCTGATGCCCAGGATGGACCACGTCACCTGCTCCAAGCCCGACTGGTGGGGCCTCGCTCTCAGGGCCACCATGGTGTTTGACGGAGGAGATGGCATTGTTGCTGGCTGGAATGTGGGTATCCGTTGTGGATGCAAGAGAGAGAGAGACAGGGCAAGAGAGACGGGGCGAGAGAGACAGGGAGAGAGAGACAGGGAGAAAGACAGGGAGAGAGAGACAGGGAAAGAGAGACAGGGAGAGAGAGACAGGGAGAGAGAGACAGGGAGAGAGAGACAGGGAGAAGGACAGGGAAAGAGAGACAGGGAGAGAGACGGAGAGAGAGAGACAGGGAGAGAGAGACAGGGAGAGAGAGACAGGGAGAAAGACAGGGAGAGAGACAGGGAAAGAGAGACAGGGAGAGAGAGACAGGGAGAGAGAGACAGGGAGAGAGAGACAGTGAGAAAGACAGGGAAAGAGAGACAGGGAGAGAGACGGAGAGAGAGAGACAGGGAGAGAGAGACAGGGAGAAAGACAGGGAGAGAGAGAGACAGGGAGAGAGAGACAGTGAGAAAGACAGGGAGAGAGACAGGGAAGAGAGACAGGGAGAGAGAGACAGGGAGAGAGATGGAGAGAGAGAGACAGGGAGAGAGACGGAGAGAGAAGAGACGAGGGAGAGAGAGACAGGGAGAGAGACAGGGGAGGAGGAGACAGGGAGAGAGAGACAGGGAGAGAGAGACAGGGAGAGAGACTGAGAGAGAGACAGGAGGAGAGGAGAGACAGGGAGGGAGAGACAGGGAGAGAGACGGAGAGAGAGAGACAGGGAGAGAGAGACAGGGAGAGAGAGACAGGAGAGGGAGACTGAGAGAGAGACAGGGGAGAGAGAGAGACAGGGAGGAGAGAGACAGGAGAGAGAGACAGGAGAGAGAACAGGGAGAGGGAGACTGAGAGAGAGATCAGGGAGAGAGAGAGACAGGGAGACTGAGAGAGAGGACAGGGAGAGAGAGACAGGGAGAGAGACAGGGAGAGGGAACAGAGAGAGACAGGGGGAGAGAGAGAAGAGGAGAGAGACAGAGAGAGAGACAGGGAGAGAGAGACAGGGAGAGAGACGGAGAGAGAGAGACAGGGAGAGAGAGACAGGGAGAGAGAGACAGGGAGAGAGAGAGACAGGGAGAGGGAGACAGAGAGAGACAGGGAGAGAGAGAGACAGGGAGAGGGAGACAGAGAGAGACAGGGAGAGAGAGAGACAGGGAGAGAGAGAGAGAGAGAGAGAGGGAGAGAGAGAGAGAGAGAGAGAGACTGAGAGAGAGACAGGGAGAGAGAGACAGGGAGAGAGACGGAGAGAGAGAGACAGGGAGAGAGAGACAGGGAGAGGGAGACTGAGAGAGAGACAGGGAGAGAGAGAGACAGGGAGAGGGAGACTGAGAGAGAGACAGGGAGAGAGAGAGACAGGGAGACTGAGAGAGAGACAGGGAGAGAGAGACAGGGAGAGAGACAGGGAGAGGGAGACAGAGAGAGACAGGGAGAGAGAGAGAGGGAGAGAGACAGAGAGAGAGACAGGGAGAGAGAGAGACAGGGAGAGAGAGACAGGGGGGAGAGACAGGGAGAGGGAGACAGGGACAGAGAGACAGGGAGAGAGAGACAGGGAGAGAGAGACAGGGAGAGAGAGAGAGAGAGAGGGAGACAGGGAGAGGGAGACTGAGAGAGAGAGAGGGAGAGAGAGACAGGGAGAGAGAGACAGGGAGAGAGACAGGGAGAGAGAGAGACGGAGAGAGAGAGACAGGGAGAGAGAGACAGGGAGAGAGACGGAGAGAGAGAGAGACAGGGAGAGAGACGGAGGGAGAGAGAGACAGGGAGAGAGACAGGGAGAGGGAGACTGAGAGAGAGACAGGGAGAGAGAGACAGGGAGAGAGAGACAGGGAGAGGGAGACTGAGAGAGAGACAGGGAGAGAGAGAGAGTATGTAGTGTGTATGTGAACTGTGTTTGTGCGTAACCGTACGTGTTGTTGTTTTTTGTTTGTGTGTGTGTGTGCATGTGAGTGTTTATGTGTGTGTCTGAGCACGCATGTGTGTGTTTATTTGTGTGTGTTTGTGTTGTGTGCTTCTGACAGACAGCAAATTTTGTGTTAGGGCTAGGGTCCTTTTTTCAGAATTTCCTCCTGACTGACGTGCCCAAAGTAAACTGCCTGTTACTCAGGCCCAGAAGCAGGCATATAATTGGTACCATTGGATAGAAAAATATTTGAAGTTTGGGTTTTGGTACAAAGAGTCACAGTTGAAAATCAGTCTGTGGGTGCTCGACGAAGATTGAACATACTTCTTTCCGTATGAAATATTATAGTTTAATTACATTTTAGGGTACCTGAGGATTGAATAGAAATGTAGTTTGACTTATTTTAACAAAGTTTGGATTCCTTTGTCTGCATGTTGAACGAGTGGATTACTGAAATCGATGGCGCCAACTAAATTTACTTTTTGGGATATAAAGGAGGATTTTATCTAACAAAACAACCATGCGTGTTTTAGCTTGGACCCTTGGGATTGCAAAGAGAGGAAGATTTTCAAAAAGTAAGTGATTATTTAATTGCAATTTGTGATTTTATGAAGCCTGTGCTGGTTTGAAAAATATGTTGATGTGGGGCGCCATCCTCAAACAATCGCATGGCATGCTTCGCTGTAAAGCTTATTGTAAATAGGACAAAATCAGTTAGATTAACAAGAACTTAACCTCTCTGCGCACGGAACCCGCTAGCTGTCATGCCTTGGTCTTAGTATTTTGTGTTTTCTTTAATTATTTGGTCAGGCCAGGGTGTGACATGGGTTATTGTGGTGTGTTTTTGTCTTAGGGGTTTTGTGGGGTGTCTACGTAGTCTATGGCTGCCTGAGGCGGTTCTCAATCAGAGTCAGGTGATTATTGTTGTCTCTGATTGGGAACCATATTTAGGCAGCCATATTCTGTGAGTGTTTTTGTGGGTGATTGTTCCTGTCTTTGTGTTTGCACCAGATAGGGCTGTTTCGGTTTTCATTATTTCATTTCGTTAGTTTTGTAGTTTCTGTATGTATAGGTTTTCCTTCATTAAAATATATCATGAATCATCATCACGCTGCATTTTGGTCCGATCCTTGTTCTACCTCTTCGTCAGAGGAGGAGATAGAAGAGAGCCGATACACTAGCAGGCTGAAATTCCACAACATACGGTGATTGCTACATAAATAGTCATATTAAACATTCATGAAAATACAAGTGTCTCACATGTATCGAAAGCCTAGAATCTTGCTAATCCAACTGCGTTGTCAGATTTAAAAAAGGTTTTCCTGCGAAATAATAAGATGCGATTATCTGAGCATAGAGCCCCATAAAAAAATTGTTTAACCAGCACAGGCGTAACGTAATCACAAACTGCATTAAAATAAATCGTTTACCTTTGACGATCTTCGTCTGTTTGCAATTCCAATGCTCATTGTTACACAATGAATGATCTTTTGTTTGATAAAATCCGTTTTTATAGCCTAACACGAAACATTTTGTGAACCGCTTGTGTCGTGAATTCCGTCTCATTCCATTTGACGACACATTCCAGGTAAATAACTCACACAGAACGTGACTTTTCCAGTCATGTTTGGTTTCACTGCAATCAACTGGTTTGTTTGTAACACAATCAAACCTGATGGGCCATTTCGCGGGACGTATTGACTGAAAGAAACCGATTTGAAGACAACAAGTCATGACATCATTGTGCACCAATGATTTGCCCGCTGTTTCGTTGGTTGACTGTCTTTTAACCCAATGACCACTGATCGTCTTGAAATCTAGCTGGGTAGATAGCCAATGAGCTGAGCTAAACGGCAATATGCCATGTTTATGTGTTGCAAGACCAACCCATGTAGTAAGCTCCAGCATAAAGAGAGTCATGCGCTATTGAAGTTTCATACCGGAAGGAGCTAGACATGCACTGCATTGTTTGGTGAACGCGCAGGTTCAGCTATTTATATATCAATCATTATGGCGACTAAGTCAGGGAAAGCTAAATCTAAGTCTAGATATACAGATGTACACACAATCTTTGAATATATTTACTGGGAAGGTGAGCCAGAGATTGTTGTAGGACGCTTCATTTAGCGATTGTGGAGGAATATTTTTTGAATGGGAGAGGACATCGTTTTGGACTGGTAAGTTCTTATCATGCTAATGCCCTTGTTTGAAATTAATAATATAAAATATTATTTAAAATTTAGAAGCAATATATAAACATGTAATGTCATGAAATGTGAGATGCGTGTGTCTGCCGCCCCACCCCAACCCACATGAAATAGCCTATTTGAGGCTGTTGAGGAGAGGGCAGGACCACATCAATGGCCAAAGTGAAACTGAGACAGTAGATACAGCTGGTCTGTTGTAATATAATAAAGACAGTAGATCTAGCTGGTCTGTTATAATATAATAGAGACAGTAGATCTAGCGTAAATGTCATAATATAAAAGAGACAGTAGATCTAGCAGGTAATAATAATATAATAATATATTCAACCTAATATATTCAACCTTCAACCTTCAACTCTCTATATATATCTGTTTATTATACTGTTGATACAGGGCTCATATGTGAAACTATTCTAACTGAACATTTTCTTTCACAGTGACACTGACTCCGAATGGGAGTCTTATCCGGTGTCCTGTGTGAATTTAAGTATGCTCTCTCTAATTCTCTCTTTCTCTCTCTCGGAGGACCTGAGCCCTAGGACCATGCGTCAGGACTACCTGGCATGATGACTCCTTGCTGTCCCCAGTCCACCTGGCCTTGCCGCTGTTCCAGTTTCAACTGTTCTGCCTGCGGCTATGGAACCCTAAACTGTTCATTTTTACTCTTGAGGTGCTGTCCTGTTGCACCCTCTACAACCACTGTGATCTCCACCCGGCACAGCCAGAAGAGGAGTGGCCACCCCTCATAGCCTGGTTCCTCTCTAGGTTTCTTCCTAGGTTTTTGCCTTTCTAGGGAGTTTTTCCTAGCCACCGTGCTTCTACACCTGCAATGCTTTCTGTTTGGTGTTTTAGGCTGGGGCTATATAAATTGATTTGATTTGATAGAGGACTGAGGGTCTTCCAAATATTGAAAGTGTGTAAATAGTTACCCATGTTATTTTGTAAATGTATATACATATATATTTTCATACATTTTTTAATCAATTATTTATTTATTTTTCAATTTTTTTTGTCTCCCATTTTTTTTCCTCAATTTTTTTTGGGGGGGTGTGTTAGAATACTGTTTTGGTATTTTGTATATAGTTATTTGTTTCAAAATGTATACCTTCACCAATTTGGCAACTTGGGTACATTTGGGCTACTTGTGTGGGACACCTGGGTGACTTCATGATAAATGTCATGTAGCGCACTCATTTTGGAAGTTATCATTCTGAAACTTTGCACAAGTACTGTTGCCCTCTTATATTTTTCACTTCTCCATCATCCTATCTGAATGTTTGTTTTATCTTGTTTGTTTTAAAGATGATACAAAAATAAAAAACATGTTTTTTTTCATTGTTTTATCTAAACCAGATCTACTGTGTGTTATTCTCCTACATTCAATTCACATGTACACAAACTTCAGAGTGTTTTCTTTCAAATGGTACCAAGAATATGCATTTCCTTTGTTCTGTGCCTGAGCTACAGGCTGTTAGATTTGGGTATGTCTTCAGGCGGAAATTGCACAAAGTAGGGGGGGAGCTGTAAGAGGTTTTAACTGATATAAGATACTTGTATGTTCATAAATGTTGAATATTACGATTATTTATTGGAATTGCGCACCCTCCAATTTCACTGGATGTTGTCGACTGGTGTTGCTGACGGGACGCCTAGCCCTTAAGTATTAAAGCCCTTCTCTCCACCGGTCCTATATGGGGACTCTGGTGGCCTTCTGAACCGCAAGAACCCAGAGGGACTGTGGGAGGTTCACGGTACTGCCCGTTTGTGTCTGGTCTGCAACTACGAGAGTAAGCCTACCGTATTCACTTTAATCTCCAACTTCAATGACTGGATCGACCAGGTAAAAGAGAGATAAACCATGATCTCACACACAGGTCATTACAGTATTACAGTTTTTCTCAATTGCTAAAACACAATTTCTGAAACCTTGCTCCATTTCCTGAAAACATTCAACACAAAACCTCATCTTCAAGCACTATGTACATAACCTCTGACTCCTCTCGCAAAATGAAACATTAGCCTCAAAACAGTTTTACCTGTGTTCAAAATCAAACACTGCTCTCAAATTATAAACAAAGTGATCAAAATGATATACACTCTCAAGCAGTCAGTAAACAATACACCGAAAAATAGAAAACACATTGTTCAAAACATACAATTCTCAGGGAGAAGTACATTTTTACATTTTTTCTCAATTGCTAAAACACTAAAACCCATTAAAACCACTCAAAATTGATTTAACCTGTTTCAAATGATGCGACACAACCAATATAAGCCAGTTCAGAGAGCAAACAGGTTGTTGAAGGTGGGAAGGAGAAAGTCTGAGAATGGAAACATAATTTGAAACAGGTTAAATCAATTTTGAGTGGTTGTGTTCAATCAATGACATGTGTTCTCTATTTGTATTTGATTGTTGCCACTTGTGTTTGGTTTAAGGTATTGACAACAGCCTGCATAATTAGCTAAATGAGTCTAGGCAACTGAGAACTTTGTTCAGCCAATGGGTTTTAGTGTTTTAGCAATTGAGAAAAACTGTAATTAAACCCTAGTCTCTAGGTGTAGAATGTAAGCCTCTAGGGGGTGATATCTACTAACCTAAGGATTTGTTTTAAGATAGAATTAGGCCTTACTGATCAGCATGACCTTGGCGTCCTGGAAAATAAAATGTTTATTTTCAGATGGATGATTTACAGTTTTTTCCAACTGCTTATATACTTTTTCAAATCTGTCTCCTTTTTTTCAAATCTCTACACACAATTCCCAAAAAATTGCACACACAAAATGCAAAATGCCTCACATCTCCTTCAAAATGTAACACTGCATTCAAAATTACATAAACACATGTCAGAATGAAGCATTTGCATCAAATGACAAACACTGCTTTCATAAAAGGACATTTTTGGATATACCATGTAAACACTGTTGTTCTAAATCTAAAGCTCTTTGGTCTTTCATAGGCTTACATCTACATTTCAATACACTTCATCTCTTCGCCAGCCTGGGTCTGGCCACAATACTTTGTCCACATCACAAGATACTTCCCTCGATGTATGGCAAGAGAAAACGTATCTCCTAGCATGGCGTATCCAACCTTGGACAGAGGCAACCTCTATGTCCCCACATGCGTCCTCCATTGCCTGGAGAAGCGGCATGCAGGCATAGGATTGGCAATCATACCCTTTCCAGCGCCATGCTGAGAAGAATTCCTCTATGGGATTTAGAAAAGGTGAATATGGGGGTAGGTATAAAACTACAAATTGTGGATGGGAGGCAAACCAGTTTTGGACCAGAACAGCCCGGTTAAAACTAACATTGTCCCATAAAACCACAAATCTAGCAGGCTCCTGATCTGGATCAGGGACAAGCATTGTGTAAATTGCATCCAGAAAAGTGAGCATATGGCCGGTGTTGTACGGACCCAGTGTGTCATTGTGATGGAGGATGTGCCTCTCTCATGGTCAAACCGTGGTTGATCACATGATCAACAAGTGTTGCCCTAATCTCATCAGAGATGGCTCTCCTTCCTTTTCTTCTTTGTCCTCGTCCTCTTCTTCATCTTCCTCTCCCTCCTACTCCTCTTGCTCTCTGTCCATTGTTGGCATCCATTGTTCTAAACAGGTAATCTGACCTTTGACCTATTTATAGGCCTATACTACAGTAAATCAGTGATTGATTAGTGATCAGTTAAGCTATTAGTGTTTGCACATGTGAGGAGTGTGTGTGTGTGTGACCTGGTAAATAAGTGTAGCATCTTGATTGGTTGTGCTTGGAAAAGGAAAGCAAGTCACTTCCTGTTAGATTTTTGTGTTTTAGGTAGAGAATTGTGTGTAGTGTTTTGAAAAAAGTGTTTTATGCAATTGACAACTGAGTCAAAGGCTGAGAAATAGCTTATGGTTTTGGATATTTGGTGTGTAGTTTTGCACTTTGAGTGAGAGGTTTAAAAAATCATGTGACATGAAAAGATTTTGTGTGTAAGCAGTTGGAAAAAACTGTAATGGAAATTCATAAGGTGTTTGAATGACTTTTATTAGTTATTCTATAGTCATGAAACTGTCACAGAACATGGAGGGGAAGGACTACTTTCAAGTTTAAAAAAAAATGAAATCACCAAAGTGAGGTACAAGGTTTTGCTGGATGGAGGGAAAATATTTGCTGGAAATTTCTCCAAGGACTTGTCCTGTTCTATCTATTTTTTTTCAGGCTATGATCAGCAACTAAAGCGGGACAGAATGGTGAATTGACTCCGATAAAAAAGGATTTAGAAAAATGGCTCTGTGATGTCTTTGTGCTTATTCAGTTATTTCAGGAATCATTTCATCTACTCCAGTTGACAAAACGTTCTAACAGTCACCACAAGATGTCCTCAGTCACTCATGAGAAAAATAAAGGATTTCTATAAGATGTTTGCTTTTTTGTGGGAGACATATATATTCCTATACATTTATCTTCACACACACTTAAAAGCCCAGTGCAGTTAAAATGTGATTTTCCTGTGTTTTAAATATATTTCCACACTATAAGGTTGGTATAATACTGTGGAATGGTGAAAATTATGATAATGCCCTTTTAGTGTAAGCTGTTTGAAAAGATCACCTCAAATTTCAGCCTGTTTGGTAGCATGGAGTTGGCCTGCCTGGTGATATCACCAGGTGATAATTTAGTCAATAGACTAATAAGAAAGAGAGTCCCACACCTCTCTGCCAATAACAGCTAGTTTTCAGTTTTCCACCCCCCACTCAGACACTCCCAGACAGTCCTAGCAAAATTACTTATTGAAAAAGTACTCTTTGCTAAGAAGCCATTTTTTAAAAAATAAGTTACCATTTTAATTGGAAACAATCACACTAAGGTACTTAATTGTTACCCAGAAATTATTTGCTATCGAAATAAAAAATGGCTTTGTGGAACTTTAATGATTTCACAATTCAAAATAAGTTGTTTTGTTCATGCTGTTTACTTAATATTTGCTAATAGGAAAGTTTTGAGACATTCCTCTGGACGATTTGTGAAGATTATTTTCTTCTCGCGCAATTTGGGCCTGTTTTAAGAACAGTAAAATGGAACCCTGTGTGTTCACCCCACTACAGAAAGATAGACATCTAGTTCTACACTTTATTCTGTCAGGCATATTCTGGGAGTAAAGAGGTTTCATTAAACCCCTAATATGCATCTGGGTGAGCCAGGCTGAGGTATGCTCTCCCAACAGTCTTCTTTCATCTTCAGCTTTTGATGTGATTACACTACACAGAATTGGCAGACAGGCTGTGGATGAGAAAGCCACAGAACAAAGGCAAGGGGAAATTAAGTTTAAATTTGAATTTAGTCTCTCTCTCTACCTCTCTTACTCACATACTGTATACACTCGCTTGCTCGTACACACACACACACACACACACACACACACACACACACACACACACACACACACCGACTTGCTGTGTTTTGACAGGGAAATTCGTATTTGAGGGAAGACATTGATAGGCAGACAGTATGTCGTGTCCGATTAGAGCAGGTCACTGTCACACCGACTGTGTTTGTGTGTGTATGTATGTGTGTGCATGTGCGTGTGTGCATGTGCGTGCATGTGGTGTGTGTGTGAGTGCATACATGGAGTTTATCAGTCTCTTAGTGTATGTTTTCTGTGTCTATGAGTGCACATAATAGTTGTAAACGTTATTTTGAACCTACACATCAAGGGGTCAATTAAAGTCATCCAATATTACTTGCTGTTTGGTGTTTTCAATAAACAATAGCCCAAGCTAAACTGTTTGTGTGTAAACAAACCTATTTTGTGCTAAGCCCAAGCGGAATTTTAACTTTCTATTCTTCAAGAATATATAGGCCTAGACTACATAAAAAATTCTACACACTGGTTGAATCAACCTTCTTTCCACATCATTTCAATGAATTTGCTTTGAACCAAGGTGGAATGAATGTTGAATTGACCTCTGTGCCCAGTGTGTTATGACCATTGGACAGATCCCAGATCACACCTTTAAAATAGTTGATTGAATCTGTTGTTGCTCCGGGGTTTATCCTGCTTTTCCGGGGGAGATTTTGTCTGATGCGGGGTCTGGTCTGAAAAGAGCTTTGTCTTCACCCCCCCCCCCCCCCCTCTGAAAGGAGCAAAGGGGGACAGCTTGCCGCCTTGCATACTAAATGTGCAATGCCTGCCTTACCAATTCGTGCAATGACATAGCTGTTTTCATTTCAGGCGGCAGCATTTCAATGTCAGGAAGTTCACTATGATGGTTTTCTAGGGCGTTATATATGACGGGACAGTGTATATTACAGTAGCCTATGTACCACAGTGTGTGAGAGAGAAAGCCATTGATGGGATGTTCTTGGAGTTAACCCAAATACCACAGTGTGTGAGAGAGAAAGCCATTGATGGGATGTTATTGGAGTTAGCCTAACCACCACAGTGTGTGAGAGAGAAAGCCATTGATGGGATGTTCTTGGAGTTAGCCTATACACCACAGTGTGTGAGAGAGAAAGCCATTGATGGGATGTTCTTGGAGTTAGCCTATACACCACAGTGTGTGAGAGAGAAAGCCATTGATGGGATGTTCTTGGAGTTAGCCTATACACCACAGTGTGTGAGAGAGAAAGCCATTGATGCGATGTTCTTGGAGTTAGCCTATACACCACAGTGTGTGAGAGAGAAAGCCATTGATGGGATGTTCTTGGAGTTAACCCAAATACCACAGTGTGTGAGAGAGAAAGCCATTGATGGGATGTTCTTGGAGTTAACCCAAATACCACAGTGTGTGAGAGAGAAAGCCATTGATGGGATGTTATTGGAGTTAGCCTAACCACCACAGTGTGTGAGAGAGAAAGCCATTGATGGGATGTTCTTGGAGTTAGCCTATACACCACAGTGTGTGAGAGAGAAAGCCATTGATGGGATGTTCTTGGAGTTAGCCTATACACCACAGTGTGTGAGAGAGAAAGCCATTGATGGGATGTTCTTGGAGTTAGCCTATACACCACAGTGTGTGAGAGAGAAAGCCATTGATGCGATGTTCTTGGAGTTAGCCTATACACCACAGTGTGTGAGAGAGAAAGCCATTGATGGGATGTTCTTGGAGTTAGCCTATACACCACAGTGTGTGAGAGAGAAAGCCATTGATGGGATGTTCTTGGAGTTAGCCTATACACCACAGTGTGTGAGAGAGAAAGCCATTGATGGGATGTTCTTGGAGTTAGCCTATACACCACAGTGTGTGAGAGAGAAAGCCATTGATGGGATGTTCTTGGAGTTAGCCTATACACCACAGTGTGTGAGAGAGAAAGCCATTGATGGGATGTTCTTGGAGTTAGCCTATACACCACAGTGTGTGAGAGAGAAAGCCATTGATGGGATGTTCTTGGAGTTAGCCTATACACCACAGTGTGTGAGAGAGAAAGCCATTGATGGGATGTTCTTGGAGTTAGCCTATACACCACAGTGTGTGAGAGAGAAAGCCATTGATGGGATGTTCTTGGAGTTAGCCTATACACCACAGTGTGTGAGAGAGAAAGCCATTGATGGGATGTTCTTGGAGTTAGCCTATACACCACAGTGTGTGAGAGAGAAAGCCATTGATGGGATGTTCTTGGAGTTAGCCTATAGGCTACTTAAAATAGCTGAATCTCCTCTGTGCCTGAGCAGCGAGAGGGAGGAGAGGGAGAGAGGGAGTGTGCGACATCACAGTGATCCACATTGACAGTGACATCACTACTCAACTAACGGGTGGGACTTCGCAGGCTTTCTCATTCCAGCAGTGTGCTGTGGATATTGAATCACTACCTAACTGTCAAGAAAATGTGCCTGGTACTTGGTGGCAACTGCCTTGTCAAACAATAATAATGCACTTTTGTGCCTGAACTTTATTCCTGAGAATGAAACAGAATCCGTTGCAGAGTCTGCTCGACGTTGGATCTGTGCATATGTTGATTCCGGATGGTGCGATCTGCTGAATGTAGCGGGAACAGGTGAGTGAGTGAGCAAGGGTTTGTGGGCGCATTTTTTAAGTGCCTATTGGTCTAAGTTATTGATGATGACTATCATTAGAATAGAACAAGTAGAACAACAGTAGCGCAAAGTGTTTTTCTCAGATTTTCCCACACTGTGACGGAAACTGTAATTTATAGAGTGGTTTTAGGTATTATCAGCAGTAAAATACTCTGAGATGTTTTACTGACACATACTGTAAATGATGGTACATTGTGGGAAATTTGCTGTATTTCCAATGGTGCTGTAATTCCACCCCACAGAATACAGTACCAAACCAAATCTATGGATCGCTAAAAATCTTTAGACCACTAGTGGGTCCGTGGTATTGTTGTTTCTGGCTCATTAACCCTTTACACTCGTGGGAATTTGGCCTATATGGATAAATTGAATTAATATGATTTTATTATGATCCCCGTTAGCCGAAGCCAATGGTGACAGCTAGTCTTACTGGGGTCCGATACATAACGAAAAATACATTACTGACAAAATACTTGACAAATTACATACATTAAAAAACATTAACATGTCGTGTGCATGTGTGTGTATCTATCAGTTACACATACATGTCAATACATGCACACATAAAGTAGGTCACAGTTGTGCCATGAGGAGTTGTGCCATGAGGAGTTGTGCCATGAGGAGTTGTGCCATGAGGAGTTGTGCCATGAGGAGTTGTGCCATGAGGAGTTGTGCCATGAGGAGTTGTGCCATGAGGAGTTGTGCCATGAGGAGTTGTGCCATGAGGAGTTGTGCCATGAGGAGTTGTGCCATGAGATATTGCTGTATTTGTTTTAAAAAACAGATTTGCTGCCCTCTTGCACTATATGAGATGGAAGGGAGTTCCATGCAATCATGACTCTGTATAATACTGTACGATTCCTTGAATTTGTTCTGGACCTGGGGACTGTGAAAAGACCCCTGGCGGCATGTCTGCTGGGGTAAGTGTGTGTGTCAGTGCTGTGTGTAAGTTGACTATGCAAGCTAATTGGAATTTCCAAAACATAGTTTTTTATGAAAACAATAAGTCTATCCACACATCTTAGCCAAGAGAGACTGGCATGCATAGTATTGATATTATCCCTCTGACTATAATGAAGAGCAAAACCTGCTGGTCTGTTCTGGGCCAGCTGCAGCTTAACGAGGTCCTGACCATATGAATGGATAATAATCAAGATAAAACGTAACCCTGCAGGACTTGCTTTGAGGAGTGTGGTGTCAAAAAGCCAGAGCATCTCTTTATCACAGACAGACCTCTGCCCATCTTTACAACCATTGAATCTATATGTTTTGACCATGAGAGTTTGTAATCTAAGGTAACAACAATAAATGTAGTCTTCTCAACTAGCTCAACAGCCACACCATTCATTACCAGATTCAGCTGAGGTCTAGAACTTGGGAAATGTTTTGTACCAAATACAAAGCTCTTAGTTTAGTTTTAGAGATGTTCAGTTCTAATTCTAATTCTAAAACTGACGGCAGCTAGTGATTTCACTAGCTGTGGTTGCTGATGCAGATAAGGTCGAATCATCAGAATACATAGACACACAAGCTTTGTTTAATGCTTGTGGCAGGTCATTGGTAGAAATAGAGTAGAGTGCCAAAAGAGCTGCCCTACAATTCACCACATTTGACATGTTTAACATGAAAGAAGCTTCCATTAAAGAAAACCCTATGTGTTCTATCAGAAAGATACAGTGCCTTCAGAAAGTTTTCATACCCCTTGACTTCTTCCACATTTTGTCATGTTACAGCCTGAATTCAAAATGTCTACACACAAATCTATGCAAAGTATCCCATAATGACGAAGTGAAAACAAGTTTGTTTTTGTTTTTTTCTAATTTATTGAAAAAAATAATCAAATAATATCTAATTTACATAAGTATTCACACCCCTGATTCAATACTTTGTGGAAGCACCTTTGGCAATGATACCCAGCTGTCAGTCTTTCTGGGTAAGTCTCTAAGAGCTTTCCACACCTGGATTGTGCATTATTTGCCCATTATTCAAATCGGTGGTTGATCATTACTAGACAACCATTTTCAGGTCTTGCCATAGATTCAAGTAGATTTAAGTCAAAACTGTAACCCGCCCACTCAGGAACATTCACTGTTTCTTAGTAAGCAACTCCACTGTAGATTAGACTTGTGTTTTAAGTTACTGTCTTGCTGAAAGGTGAATTCATCTCGCAGTCTACAGTCTCTGGTGGAAAGCAGACTGAGATAGGTTTTCCTTTAGAATTTTGCCTGTGATTAGTTCCATTCCGTTTCTTTTTTATCCTGAAAACCTCCCCAGTCCTTAACGATTACAAGCATACCCATAACATGATGCCGACACCACTATGCTTGAAAATATGGAGAGTGGTACCAGCATGCAATTCCTCCACATCAACACCAGTGGCACCACTGACAGTCTTACAGGGATGGGCAACTACAGTCCTCGGGGGCCGGAGTGGTGTTACACTTTTTCTCCAACCCTAGCAAACAAAGCTGATTATACTAATGTTATTCTAAACTGAAGATCATGATTAGATGATTATTGGAGTCAGGTGTGATATCTGGAGCTGGGACAAAACTGTGACACCAATCAGGCCCTCCAGGACTGGAATTGCGCATCCCTGTAACAGGACGTGTGTCATCCTCAATAGATCCAATACGCACCAGTCCACCAAGTAGGATCCCAAAAAGAATGAATGACTGATGTGTGAAACATGATGTGAGATGATCATTAACTCTGCGCTACTACTTTGCATTCTCTAACACTACCACAGTTCAGATCGGAAGTGAACAGACTCAAGAATGAATGTATATTGATGCAAACCATTTGGCTTTCCATACTGTATGTTGCACATGAAATGACTCCTTTAAAATGATAACCTCTATTACCAGGAGTCAATCAAGTGCATCATTGCCACGACCCTTATTCAAAAAAATACAGTGCCTTGCGAAAGTATTCGGCCCCCTTGAACTTTGCGACCTTTTTCCACATTTCAGGCTTCAAACATAAAGATATAAAACTGTATTTTTTTTGTGAAGAATCAACAACAAGTGGGACACAATCATGAAGTGGAATGACATTTATTGGATATTTCAAACTTTTTTAACAAATCAAAAACTGAAAAATTGGGCGTGCAAAATTATTCAGCCCCCTTAAGTTAATACTTTGTAGCGCCACCTTTTGCTGCGATTACAGCTGTAAGTCGCTTGGGGTATGTCTCTATCAGTTTTGCACATCGAGAGACTGACATTTTTTCCCATTCCTCCTTGCAAAACAGCTCGAGCTCAGTGAGGTTGGATGGAGAGCATTTGTGAACAGCAGTTTTCAGTTCTTTCCACAGATTCTCGATTGGATTCAGGTCTGGACTTTGACAGGGCCATTCTAACACCTGGATATGTTTATTTTTGAACCATTCCATTGTAGATTTAGCTTTATGTTTTGGATCATTGTCTTGTTGGAAGACAAATCTCCGTCCCAGTCTCAGGTCTTTTGCAGACTCCATCAGGTTTTCTTCCAGAATGGTCCTGTATTTGGCTCCATCCATCTTCCCATCAATTTTAACCATCTTCCCTGTCCCTGCTGAAGAAAAGCAGGCCCAAACGATGATG
Organism: Oncorhynchus kisutch; assembly: GCF_002021735.2. Classification (NCBI taxonomy): domain Eukaryota; kingdom Metazoa; phylum Chordata; class Actinopteri; order Salmoniformes; family Salmonidae; genus Oncorhynchus; species Oncorhynchus kisutch. The sequence continues at coordinate 19,943,731 of NC_034176.2, read as the reverse complement.
CTGCCACCACCATGTTTGACAGTGGGGATGGTGAGCTGTTCAGGGTGATGAGCTGTGTTGCTTTTACGCCAAAACATAATGTTTTGCATTGTTGCCAAAAAGTTCAATTTTGGTTTCATCTGACCAGAGCACCTTCTTCCACATGTTTGGTGTGTCTCCCAGGTGGCTTGTGGCAAACTTTAAACGACACTTTTTATGGATATCTTTAAGAAATGGCTTTCTTCTTGCCACTCTTCCATAAAGGCCAGATTTGTGCAATATACGACTGATTGTTGTCCTATGGACAGAGTCTCCCACCTCAGCTGTAGATCTCTGCAGTTCATCCAGAGTGATCATGGGCCTCTTGGCTGCATCTCTGATCAGTCTTCTCCTTGTATGACCTGAAAGTTTAGAGGGACGGCCAGGTCTTGGTAGATTTGCAGTGGTCTGATACTCCTTCCATTTCAATATTATCGCTTGCACAGTGCTCCTTGGGATGTTTAAAGCTTGGGAAATCTTTTTGTATCCAAATCCGGCTTTAAACTTCTTCACAACAGTATCTCGGACCTGCCTGGCGTGTTCCTTGTTCTTCATGATGCTCTCTGCGCTTTTAACGGACCTCTGAGACTATCACAGTGCAGGTGCATTTATACGGAGACTTGATTACACACAGGTGGATTGTATTTATCATCATTAGTCATTTAGGTCAACATTGGATTATTCAGAGATCCTCACTGAACTTCTGGAGAGAGTTTGCTGCACTGAAAGTAAAGGGGCTGAATAATTTTGCACGCCCAATTTTTCTGTTTTTGATTTGTTAAAAAAGTTTAAAATATCCAATAAATATCGTTCCACTTCATGATTGTGTCCCACTTGTTGTTGATTCTTCACAAAAAAATACAGTTTTATATATTTATGTTTGAAGCCTGAAATGTGGCAAAAGGTCGCAAAGTTCAAGGGGGCCGAATACTTTCGCAAGGCACTGTACCTGTCTTGATTACGATTGGCTGAGAGTGGCAGGGAGAGAGGAGAGAAGTTTGAAATGAGTTTGCCTCACTCAGTCCATGCATGGAGAAATGTGTGGCCTTATTGGAATGCATTGTAGAGGGATGCATAGAGAGATGAATGAGTTGGTTCTCTATATTGAAGTGTGATTGGAATATCATTCGCTGACACAGAAACCATCACACACTCACTCAGACACACACATACAGGCCCAGGTTGATATCAACACATTCACAAACCTTCATCTAAACACACACTCACTCAGACACACACATACAGGCTCAGGTTGATATCAACATATCCACAAACCTGCATCTAAACACACACTCACTCAGACACACACATACAGGCCCAGGTTGATATCAACATATCCACAAACCTGCATCTAAACACACACTCACTCAGACACACATACAGGCCCAGGTTGATATCAACACATCCACAAACCTGCATCTAAACACACATTCACAGGGTCCACTACACAAACAAATAAGAATTTGCAGTTAGATTACATATTTATAATATCTGTAGATTACATTTGGACATGTTTTAAGTATTGTGGACTCTTAAGAAGACTGCTTTCAGTGTTTGAATCAAGTTCAATGACATCTATTGCTCTTAAGACACCTCTTGTAGTGAATAAGCTGTTAGTGATATGGTCATCCATCCCCAGTTAAAACCTGTAGTGTGCTAGTCTGGCATGGAGAACAGGTCCCCTTAGGAAAGTGCATGATCACCTTGAGTACATTGTCCCCTCTCCGGGAGGTCCGGACCCGGGGAAAGACTGCCCATTATCTCAGTGTGTACTATATGTTTGTGTGTAAGACGGTTGTTCACATAGGTGCATGTACATGTTTAAAATGTGTGTGTACATGTTCATGCATTAAATCTCACATTTTCCTCTTTGCTCAGGGGCCACTTGTTGGGGCTAACACAAGAGACAGCAGAGTATGAAGCCCACAGTGGACCGTGGACTAGGATGTGCCAGTAAACCTCTGAGTCGGGCTTGAGTGGAACTTGGAGGATTTGTATTCATAGAACTTCAAATTTAGTGTGAACCAGGACGCTGACCATGGAGACAGAGCTGAGCACTGGTCTCTCTGCATGGACCATCATGGCCATTGTGTGTAACTCTGTAGTGGGCATCCTCACCCTTATCCTCTTCGTCATCCTCTACAAGGCCTGCAAGGTGCCCTCTTGCCAAGAGAGGTCAGCAGTGCTGACAGTAGCCCGGGAGCAGAAATGAGGGGCGAGCAGAAATGCTTACTGACTACAGCCTGATGATGGACAGACAGAGGAAAAACACTTCTTGGCCAAACAGACTGCCACTGACTGTTAACTAACACAATGAGTGAACACTAAAAAAACTATGTTTCGGGGTCCTTATCTGTCAAGACATTCTCTCCATCGATCTCTCTATCACCCCCCTCTCCACACCTCTTTCTTTCTGCCTCTCTTTGTCTCTCCCTACCACATTACGTAAACAAAAACACCAGCATAAATCCTCTTATCTCCTTGGCTCTGCTCTGGGACTGTCCATCTGTCAGTCTGTTTATACTCAGCAGTCTGGCCTCCCCCTGCTCATCTGCACTAAACCACAATCTGGGGAATGAGGAAAAGGGTAAATGAGAAAGGAAATGAGGAGAGAGAGAGGGAGTGATAGAGGGAAAGAGAACAGCCCTCATCTCATCAGAGACAACTTGATGTTGACTTACTGGAGAAATAATGATGCCAGGGATAGTGAAATAGACCACAAGAGAGACAGAGCAGAAAGGGAGATAGAGAGATTGATGATGCCAGAGATAGTGAAATAGACCACAAGAGAGACAGAGCAGAGAGGGAGATAGAGAGATTGATGATGCCAGAGATAGTGAAATAGACCACAAGAGAGACAGAGCAGAGAGGGAGATAGAGAGATATATGATGCCAGGGATAGTGAAATAGACCACAAGAGAGACAGAGCAGAGAGGGAGATAGAGAGATAGATGATGCCAGGGATAGTGAAATAGACCACAAGAGAGGCAGAGCAGAGAGGGAGATAGAGAGATAGATGATGCCAGGGATAGTGAAATAGACCACAAGAGAGACAGAGCAGAGAGGGAGATAGAGAGATAGATGCGGAACAAAGGACAGACGTGAAAGGGGAAGAGGGAAAATGATGTTTTGATGAGGTGTTGTTTACTAAAAGAACGCTCAAGGCAAACTGTGACTTCGAAGTCTCCAGCACCCACAGATCAACTCTCAAGGGTTTATGAAAAACAACGACTGAGGGAAATGAAAGGAACACTTTCATATGTCTGTCTGCCACTGAATGGGCTCCTATAAAACACAAAAGTATTGTTATTTATAGACAAGCTTCCAAAGGAGTGACACTCAAAGAGATAATGAGACTCAATGTGACTATTTTAAAAAGTCTCCTGCAGCTAACGGTGGTGTGACGCAGAAAATCAAAATTACTTCCTGAAACAGATGGATCTACCATGTACTGTGCCATGTCATTCAGCATTCCATACATGTAATTATGACGGTGATGCTGTTCTGTAAGAATCATGGACATGGACATTTTCATTGTATTTTTTATTAACTCAATAAAATGTTTTACCTTTGTGTACCTTTGGGGATGTATATTACTGACCTACATAAATCATGTCACCACAACCAGCACAAAATAACAACCATAACATTGTGTTAACAGTGCATGATTATCCATCACAATATCGGGAGGAAAGTGCAACTATTACAATGTGGTAAAGACAGGAGCCAGCAGGTCTTGAAGCACGTTTTCCATAGAGTGTGCGTCTCATTAGTGTGTGTCACTAGTGTCGGTGCTTTAAGTTGCTGAATTTGCCTGAATTATCTCTGGAAACCTATGAAAAAACAACTGTGCATGTCCTCACCGCTCATTAATATTTCAGGACCTCTGAGCTCCGCAGGTCATTCAGTGTCTCATGTTCATGTGCTCCAGTAACTCCTGATTTACAAATGAATCACTGTTACTGGAGGATACACAGTCAACTCATAGCAATTAGATAATAAGCCTTGTAGCATATACACAAACACACACAGGTTAACATCTTCCACACAGCTTTAAGGCTTCATGACAGCTAACCTGCTGTGAGGTTTGACTCCTCGATTGATCTTTCTCTCTTTTGAGATACCCTAGCAAACCTCCTAATCTATATTACTAGAACACTGCTTGAGAGTGCAGTGGAGTTCCTCCCGTGCAGTGGACATCTCATCCATTGCCTCCTCGGCTCCATCACTCTTCCTCTATCTCTCTACACAACTGTCTTATCTTTGATCCCAACCTGTTCTTTTGACATTCCTGACTCCTTGATCGTTTGCTTGCCAGTTTGCAGTCGATACAGTCTGATTGGTGTCTCTAACTCCTCTACACTCTATAGCTTTGAGCCCTTACTTCTGTGTGTGAACGGAACAGTCCACACAGTTCTTCAGACAGAATGTCAGAGGCCTTTGGTGATGTGTTGTTCTGCTGCTTGGCGGTATTTCACTCACCCGAGGCTTGGTTGAATTCTCTCTCTTTTTCTCTCTCTCTCTCTTTTTCTCTCTTTCTCTCTCTCTCTTTCTCTCTCTCTTTCTCTCTTTCTTCTCTCAGAGGACATGAGCCCTAGGACCATGCATCAAGACTACCTGGCCTGAGTCCACCTGTCCACAGTCCACCTGGTCATGCTGCTGCTCAAGTTTCAACTGTTCTGCCTGTGGCTATGGAACCCTGACCTGTTCACTGGATGTGCTACCTTGTCCAGGACCTGCTGTTGAAGAGGACTGGCCACCCCTCAAAGCCTGGTTCCTCTCTAGGTTTCTTCCTAGGTTCTGTCCTTTCTAGGGAGTTTTTCCTAGACACTGTGCTTGTACATCTGCATTGCTTGCTGTTTGGGGTTTTAGGCTGGGTTTCTGTCTAAGCACTTTGTGACATCGGCTGATGTAAAAAGGACTTTATAAACACATTTGATTGATCGGTTGATTGATTGATTGATTGGTGGCACCTTCATTGGGGAAGACAAACTCATAATAATGACTGAAACAGAATACATGGAATGGTATCAAACACATGGTATCAAACTCATGGTATCAAACACATAGTATCAAACACATGGTATCAAACTGTCAAGAGAATTTTCAATCCCAATGATAACAACTATCAATCAATCAATAGATTTGACCAATCCCCGAGGTTTGTAAGACCGTGGGTATAATAATAATTAGGCAAAGACTCAGCTTTATGCAAAAGGTCTGTACAGTTTATTCAGAGAACGTTCTAAAGTCAAGAATACAAAGACATCAATTTTATAGCTGCGCACATACTTCCACACAAACAGTAGGTGAGTTTTATCCTTCTCTATAGTTCTCACCACTGTGTATCACTACCCAGCCGACAGTTCCATTGCCCCAAGATTAGGGAAACCTTGAGAAGTACTCCCTATGCTATCATTAGTTCCTCAGAGGCCTAGCCAGGTCGGTCCAAACACAGTTTAACCTTTTTGGGATAGGGGGCAGCATTGACATTTTTGGATGAATAGCGTGCCCAGAGTGAACTGCCTCCTACTCTGTCCCAGATGCTAAAATATGCATATTAATAGTAATATTGGATAGAACACACTCACACTCTGAACAACTGTTTGAATGATGTCTGTGAGTATAACAGAACCCATATGGCAGGCAAAAACCTGAGAAAAATCCAACCAGGAAGTGGGACATCTTTGGTTTGTAGTTTTTCAAAGCTTGGCCTACCTGTCTTATCAGTTTCTAAAGACAGTTGGCATCTAGTGGAAGCCCTAGGAATTGCAACATTGAGATATGGATAAAGTTGCAATTCCTAGGGCTTCCACTAGATGTCAACTGTCTTTAGAAACTGGTTTGAGGATTCTACTATAAAGGAGGTGCTCATAAGAGCTCTTTGAGTTAGTGGTCTGGCAGAGAGCCTTGGTCTCATGACGCACGCTCCCGACAGAGTTACCTCTCGTTCCAGTGCTTTTCTGAAAACAAAGGAATTCTCCGGTTGGAACATTATTGATGTTTTATGTTAAAAACATCCTAAAGATTGATTCCATACATCATTTGACATGTTTCTAAAGGACTGTAATGGAAATGTTGGAGTTTTTGTCTGGATGAAGTACCTGCGCCTCATGAAGATGGATTACTGGGCTGAACACGCTAACAACAAGTGGCTATTTGGACATAAATGATGGAACTTTATGGAACATATCAGTAATTTATTATTGAACTGGGATTCCTGGGAGAGCCTTCTGATGAAGATCATCAAAGGTACGTGAATATTTATCGTGTTGTTTCTAACTTTGTTGATTCCAAAATGGGGGATATTCCTCTGGCTGTTTTGGGTTCTGAGAGCCGTTTTTTAAAAATCTGACACAGCGGTTGCATTAAGGAAAAGTCTATCTTTAATTCTGTGAATAACACTTGTATCTTTTATCAACGTTTATAATGAGTATTTCTGCAAAATCAACGGATGTTTTGGAATCACAACATTACTGCACGTAAGGCGCCAATGTAAACTGAGATTTTTGGATATAAATATGCACATTATCGAACAAAATATATATGTATTGTGTAACGTGATGTCCTATGAGTGTCATCTGATGAAGATCATCAAAGGTTAGTGATTAATTTTATCTATAGTTCTGCTTTTTGTGACTCCTATCTTTGGCTGGAAAAATGTCTGTGTGTTTTTTCGACTTGGCTATGACCTAACATAATCATATGTTGTGCATTAGCTGTAAAGCATTTTTGAAATTGGACACGATGGGTAGATTAACAAGATGTTTATCTATCATTTGCTGTATTGGACTTGTTAAGGAGGTAACCCCGGACCCTGTTGGTACTCGTTTTTTCTCCTAACTCTGTGTATGATCAGCCGTGCTCATATGTGTACATACCTTCTTGCAGTGGGTAACATGGACCCAAGTGACTCTCTCAGCTATTCTAATGGCAAAGGCGGTGGTTTAACAGAACCTGGTATGGGCCTTCCCAACGGGGCTACTTCCAGTCTATTCTCCTCAGGGACTGGATCCACACCCAGTCTCCTGGTTGGATTGAGTGAATCACCTTCCCCTGTAATTCACCTGTTGGACACAAGATCTTGGACATGCGGGGTTGGTTAACAAACAGTCTTCTCATGTGTTCTACTAGTATATCTTCAACTTCTATGTCTACCTGTTCTGGTCCCTAACTCTGGCCTTCTATTTGTTCTACCTGATTAGCTAAAATGTCATCCATTATTTAAAGAAATAGATCTTAGTAAACCAACTCTAGGGATAATATCTTGACCTAATATTTTAGCTACCATAATCGTGTCCGCCAAGTAAGTTGGGAATGCTTCTACCCCTTTAATATACTTATCTATTATTGTTAAACACCCCTTATTTCCCTCCCTTCGGAATAGTTCAATGAAGTCCATTTCCAAGTCCATTATTCTACAAATATGTATATTTGTGTGAAGTAATTATCCTCTAGGCCATTAAGTCTTTCCGAACCTGCAGTGTTTCCTAACCTGCTCTACCATTCTTCCTCTAACCTGCAGTGTTTCCTAACCTGCTCTACCATCCTTCCTCTAACCTGCAGTGTTTCCTAACCTGCTCTACCATTCTTCCTCTAACCTGCAGTGTTTGCTAACCTGCTCTACCATTCTTCCTCTAACCTGCAGTGTTTCCTAACCTGCTCTACCATCCTTCCTCCCTGTTGACACCTGGCTCTGCCCATGTGTCAATATTTCTGCATATCTAAACAATGACTTAGGTAGTATGGGCAACTTATCCTTGTACCAACTCTCTTCTGAATCCCCCTATTCCTGTCTAGGATGTGCGACTCATTCTAATGCCCTCGCTACATCCCTCTGTGTCCATGCCCTATAGACTTCTATCGTGTCTGGTTATGATCCGTCCCCAGCTCTTGGGTTGGATAAGGTTATGAGTGGGAATTGGGGTATCTTCTCATCGTCATCTAACTATTCTGTGTCCCTTCTATCTTCTCTTAATCCTGGCTTATTATCACATTCTAACCTTCGTAACTCTCCAGGTCTCCTGCTCCTCACTCCCAGTCTCTCCCTCTCATTCTCCTCAAATTCCTTCTGCTCTCTCTCTCTATCTTGCTCACTTACTGCCCCCCCTCCTCCTAATACTCCCAAACCATCAAGGTCACCTTAGGCCTCCACATAGGGTGGGGGAGCCCTTCTCCTTCTGCCTCTTCTACTATCTGTCTGTCGCTCTTTCTTATAACAGTCAGTATCAAATATGGGTTGTTTCCAAATATTGACTAAATGCCTCACTGTCTCCCTGTCTGCAGGGATTTGTTTTAGAAAAATGTCTATGGTAGTCATCTCTAAGATTATTACCTGGTTGATAAAGTTTATCTCGATTACTCTCAATGATCCTAAATCACCACAGATTTCATATATCCCTGTCCTGTTGGCTTAGAATATGTACTAAATTCTTAACATAAGTCTACCATCATTAAACTTATTCTTGCTACTTTATAACCTTATTCAACAACAAATATAATAATACTATTATATCAATTTCACAGCCTTGTTGCATACAACAACAGCTGGCTGAAATAAAAACTTTGCTAGATTACTAAACATTACTTAAGCCAAAATAGTGGGAGTTTCAAAATAACCTTATGACAGTTTTTAATAAACCCACCTTCGCCCCATTTCTAACCCATAATTCTCCATGAATTAAATACTACTACTGGTCCAAAGGTAAAATAAAGTTTCAAATAACATAATCAGATCAAAATCCCTACTCTGAAACCCTCCACAGAGAAAAATTATTTTACCCTTATGGCCATAGGGAGAGAGACTTATTTAAGGAAGTCTTCTCATCGTCAAAGGTTATGCCCTATCTTTCTTCTCATTGGTTCAAATGACAAATATGTCAAAGAACTATAAACTCCATCATAATTATCAATTACACAAATGACCTCAAATTCATTATCCAAATGGCCCTCCCATGAGGCTGATCAGACCACACAGGAGAGCTATGATAGAGGTAAAAAGTCATATCACCCTTTCAAAGAAGTGTTTCTTACTATATTAGACAACTTAAAGAAAAAACATCAAACATTTTCTACATGTTGTATCCCAGGTTCCCAGAACATTCCCTTATCTAAAGAATTTATGTGTTTAATTAAAACTCAGAAAATAAAACTTTGTCACGCCCTGACCTTAGTTATCTTTGTTTTCTTAATTATTTGGTTAGGTCAGGGTGTGACAAGGTGGTTTGTTTAGTTTTTGTATTGTCTATGGGTTTTTGTATGCCTAGGGGTTTTCTAGTCTAGGTGTTTATATGTCTATGATTGCCTAGATTGGGGACCATATTTAGGTAGGAATATTCCTTGGTTATTTTGTGGGTTGTTATTCTATGTTCAGTTACCTGTTCTGCACTAGCCATATTGCTTCACGGTTCGTTTTGCTGTTTTGTTTAGTTCTGTTCAGTGTTCTCTCTTTTATTAAAGAGTTATGTTCGCTTAACACGCTGCGCCTTGGTCTCATCTTTATGACGACCGTGACAATCTTCTAAAATTCCATATGTTTGTGTACTCCATTAAAATATTGTGTCTCTAGGAAAAATGGAAATCTCCTCAACCCAAAGGCAACCCCCAGGTTCTAAACAAAAAAAAATGTCCACTCGCTCCCTTCAAGATTACATCCCCCAGAAAACATTTCCAAAGAGACAATGAAGCACTCCTTTTCCGAGAAAAAAAACACAACCACTTGGTCTCCTCTTTATGACGACCGTGACAGAACAACCCAGCAAAAAAGGACCAAGCAGCGTGCTAAAAAGGAGTGGACACCTTGTACCCGGGAGAAAGAGGAGTGGAGGACATCCTGGACCTGGGAGGAAGTAATGGCAGGGGACTAGACCCTGCCATGGAAGCAGGTGGAGATAGCACAGGAGAAACGGCGTTGATGTGAGGTTACACGGCTGGTACGTAAGCCAGAGAGGCAGCCCCAAGATTTTTTTGGGGGGGAAGCACACGAGGAGATTGCATGAGTCAGGTCGGAGACCTGAGCCAACTCCTCATGCTTACTGTGGGGAGAGTGTTACTGGTCAGGCACCATATTATGCGGTGGAGCGCACGGTGTCTCCAGTGTGCTATTCTAGCCCGGTGTGCTCTATTCCAGCTCCTCGCATTGGCCAGGGCTAGAATGGGCATCCAGCCAGGAAGGAGGGTGCCGGCTCAGCGCTCCTGGTCTCCAGTGTACCTCCTTGGACCAGGATATCCTGCGCCAGCTTTGCGTACTGTGTCTCTGGTGAGTCTACACAGCCCAGTACGTCCTGTGCCAGCGCATTTGCATTTGCAGGGCGAAAATAAACATCCAGCCAGGACGGGTTGTGTCAGCTCTACACTCCAGACCTCCAGTACGCCTCCACAGTCCAGTCCTGTTCCTCCTCCCCGCACTCGCCCTGAGGTTCGTGTCCCCTGCCCGGTACCACCAGTTCCGGCACCACGCACCAGGCCTCCAGTGCGCCTCCAGGCTCCAGTACACCCTGTTCATGCTCCTCGCACTCACCCTGAGGTGCGTGTCCCCAGCCCGGTACCACAAGTTCAGGCACCACGCACCAGGCCTACAATGCGCCTCGGCAGTCCGGAGCGTCCGGCGACAGTGCCCAGTCCATAGCGTCTGGCAACAGTGCCCAGTCCGGAGCGTCTGGTGACAGTGCCCAGTCCGGAGCGTCCGGCGACAGTGCCCAGTCCGTAGCGTCTTGCGACAGTGCCCAGTCCATAGCGTCCGGCGACAGTGCCCAGTCCGTAGCGTCTGGCGACAGTGCCCAGTCCGTAGCGTCTGGCGACAGTGCCCAGTCCCTAGCATCTGGCGACAGTGCCCAGTCCGTAGCGTCTGGCGACAGTGCCCAGTCCGGAGCGTCCAGCGACAGTACCCAGTCCGGAACCTCCAACGACGGGCCACAGTCCGGAACCTCCAACGACGGGCCACAGTCCGGAACCTCCAATGCCGGGCTACAGTCCGGAACCTCCAGCGACGGTCCCCAGCCCTGGGTCTCCAACGACGGTCCCCAGTCCAGAGCAACCGGCGATGATCCACGGGTCAGTGCTACAAGAGCGGACTCAGTGTAAAGAAGGGGGGCGGCATCCAGAACCAAAGCCGCCACCAAGGTTAGATGCCCACCCAGACCCTCCCATATAGGTTAAGGTTTGTCACACCCTGACCTTAGTTATTATTTATGTGTTTAATTAAAACTCAGAAAATAAAACTTTGTCACGCCCTGACCTTAGTTATCTTTGTTTTCTTAATTATTTGGTTAGGTCAGGGTGTGACAAGGGTGGTTTGTTTAGTTTTTGTATTGTCTACAGATTTTTTTAGTCTAGGTGTTTATATGTCTATGGTTGCCTAGATTGGTTCTCAATCAGAGGCAGCTGTTTATCGTTGTCTCTGATTGGGAACCATATTTAGGTAGCCATATTCCTTGGTTATTTTGTGGGTTGTTATTCTATGTTCAGTTACCTGTTCTGCACTAGCCATATTGCTTCACGGTTCGTTTTGTTGTTTTGTTTAATTCTGTTCAGTGTTCTCTCTTTTATTAAAGCGTTATGTTCGCTTATCATGCTGCGCCTTGGTCTCATCTTTATGACGACCGTGACAATCTTCTAAAATTCCATATGTTTGTGTACTCCATTAAAATATTGTGTCTCTAGGAAAAATGGAAATCTCCTCAACCCAAAGGCAACCCCCAGGTTCTAAACAAACAAAAAATGTCCACTCGCTCCCTTCAAGATTACATCCCCCAGAAAACATTTCCAAAGAGACAATGAAGCACTCCTTTTCCGAGAAAAAAAACACAACCACTTGGTCAGCATTTCATTATACTACACCGATTCAGAAACTCAAACGTTGACTACAAACAAAACCTAATGATAATTCCATTGTACTCCAATCATTAGTGGGGAGAACAAGTACGGTATTTGATACACTGCCAATTTTGCAGGTTCTCCTACTTACAAAGCATGTAGAGGTCTGTAATTTTTATCATAGGTACACTTCAACTGTGAGAGACAGAATCTAAAACAAAAATCCAGAAAATCACATAATACTTCATTAGCATTTTATTGCAGGACATAAGTATTTGATCACCTACCAACCAGTAAGAATTCCGTCTCTCAAAGACCTGTTAGTTTTTCTTTAAGAAGCCCTCCTGTTCTCCACTCATTACCTGTATTAACTGCCCCTGTTTGAACTCGTTACCTGTATAAAAGACACCTGTCCACACACTCAACCAAACAGACTCCAACCTCTACACAATGGCCAAGACCAGAGAGCTGTGTAAGGACATCAGGGATAAAATTGTAGACCTGCACAAGGCTGGGATGGGCTACAGGACAATAGGCAAGCAGCTTGGTGAGAAGGCAACAACTGTTGGCGCAATTATTAGAAAATGGAAGAAGTTCAAGATGACGGTCAATCACCCTCGGTCTGGGGCTCCATGCAAGATCTCACCTTGTGGGGCATCAATGATCATGAGGAAGGTGAGGGATCAGCCCAGAACTACAAGGCAGGACCTGGTCAATGACCTGAAGAGAGCTGGGACCACAGTCTCAAAGAAAACCATTAGTAACATACTACGCCGTCATGGATTAAAATCCTGCAGCGCAAGCAAGGTCCCCCTACTCAAGCCAGCGCATGTCCAGGCCCGTCTGAAGTTTGCCAATGACCATCTGGATGATCCAGAGGAGGAATGGGAGAAGGTCATGTGGTCTGATGAGACAAAAATAGAGCTTTTTGGTCTAAACTCCACTCGCCGTGTTTGGAGGAAGAAGAAGGAGGAGTACTACCCCAAGAACACTATCCCAACCGTGAAGCATGGAGGTGGAAACATCATTCTTTGGGGATGCTTTTCTGCAAAGGCGACAGGACGACTGCACCGTATTGAGGGGAGGATGGATGGGGCCATGTATCGCAAGATCTTGGCCAACAACCTCCTTCCCTCAGTAAGAGCATTGAAGATGGGTCGTGGCTGGGTCTTCCAGCATGACAATGACCCGAAACACACAGCCAGGGCAACTAAGGAGTGGCACCGTATTAAAACTTCTTGTGACTCTCAAACCCGGATCCGGGAGCGTAATCATCGCCTCAAACTAATTAGCATAACGCAGCGGACATAAATCTTCCTACAAAATCTTCCTATTCATGAAAATCACAAATGAAATATATTGAGACACAGCTTAGCCTTTTGTTAATGACTAAATAATACACAGTGACATATCAAACACTATAGGGAAACATACATGTTATACAAGAATAAACAAACCAATACATGTATTTACATTCGATACTCATCAATGACTGTTCTAGGCCTATATCCAATTATGACACTTCTTTTCAGGATTTTCATCATAATCTTCATAAAAAAACAGCCTAATCATTAAAAATGATCTCATCCAACACGGGCTCCTCGTAGTTAAAAGAAATGGAGCCTTCTCCTAGGCCTGGAGCTCTTGTATTCGTCATCCCACTGGTCGGAGCTCGGAATCGGTCCATATCTCACCATCTGTTGTGTCATTGACCTCTCCAGAGTCCTGGTGATCAAACCTCTCACACATGGAACCAAACAACATCCACACAGAACCAAAATACTCATACAGGTGAAAGCAGCCCACAATTCAGTACTTACAATATTTTTCCATTTCCCAAACATGCTATCGAACCACTCCAGAGTTCTCTGCTAACTCATGAGCTAATGTGGTAAAACCTACCAGGGCCTTGGTCACTGATCCCTCTGGAGCTGTGTTATTAAAAAATAAACGTACAGCAATGAACCCCAATCATTCTACATACCCCTTCCTTTTCTGCCAATAACCTATCGAGAGTCAGTCTATTTTACCAGGTCATGAGGGAGGTGGTGGATAATTGTTCAGAGAACCTCTTTACTGCATCCCCAGTATCATTCACGAATCTCTGTTGATTATAATAAATGTCATTGAGCGTCTCAAGGCCCTAGAGTGGCCTAGCCAGTCTCCAGACCTGAACCCAATAGAAAATCTTTGGAGGGAGCTGAAAGTCCGTATTGCCCAGCGACAGCCCTGAAACCTGAAAGATCTGGAGAAGGTCTGTATGGAGGAGTGGGCCAAAATCCCTTCTACAGTGTGTGCAAACCTGGTCAAGAACTACAGGAAACATATGATCTCTGTAATTACAAACAAAGGTTTCTGTACCAAATATTAAGTTCTGCTTTTCTGATGTATCAAATACTTATGTCATGCAATAAAATGCAAATTAATCACTTAAAAATCATACAATGTCTCTCACAGTTGAAGTGTACCTATGATAAAAAATTACAAACTCACTTAAAAAGTCAGCACTCTCTCCCTGTGGTCCACGAACAGTCTGCTAATCAAACCCTGTCCACCTTAAATCACTTTCAGGAGAAAACAACAAGGCAAAAAGACATACAGTCCAGCTTTAGTAGTAACCTCAATAGTACTCCAAGTAACCTACCTCACCAGTCATGCCAGCTCTAGTTTTGTAAGTAGAAAAACCTGCAAAATCGGCAGTGTATCAAATACTTCTTCTCCCCACTGTATGTACTTAATTGAACATGCGCTACCCTTGGATACAATACTGTACTTCAAATCTATGAAATTCCCCTACTTAACATACTACTTGGATGTCCCTACTCCCTATGTGTGTGCTCACACTCTATGCTCACAATGTGTATCTCTTAACCTGTGTGCTTTTCCTTTCTTGAAACTTTATCTATAGAGGTGTCTTTCGGTCAGACATGAGGTCTCACCCATATACAACCTATAAGCTATCTCCCTGGGTTTGTAAAGTCCTAGTTAACAGCCTATTTTTCTGTTGTTCCTTGTGCTTTTGACTCGTTAATATCTCATATCTCACTGCACTATATTAGGCTTCCCTTCTTCAATGGATAGTCAGACCTGGACATGCGCCTCCTAAAGATCTGAACATCCCCTCCTAAGCGTATTTAGACAGGGAACCTATATTAATACAATCAAGTCTCTGACCTCCTCTCTCATAACTATATTATTATATTTCGCCTCCCAATCTACGTTTTTGTGCCAATGTCTTTCAACCAATTTTACATTTAAGGTGTCAACATTTAGCTAGTTTATTTTGGTAGTGGCCACAGATACCTTGGAGTCATTACGGACCCCCCCTCCTCCTATTTGAATTTATACCCAATTCCTGTCTTCCATTTGCACAGAATACTTGGTTCCCTTTAAAACATTTTTCTCCACACAAAATTCTAAAGAACGGTCACCAGATATTAACTCCTCCGGATATTTTAGCGTCTAACACCCAGAATACATTAAAATTCTTTACTCATCTCCGGTTAATTCCGGCATTCCCTTAAAATCCTTTACCTCATTTAATGCAATCATACAGATATTATCCCCTATATCCGTGAATAAAGAGCACCAACCTTATTATTTGCAGCTGAGGTTTCAATGTGGTTTAGATTTCGTCACCGTTTTCTGTCGCGTACCAGTTCACCACCGGCCTGAAATGGAACCTCAATTTCCAGAGGTCTGGTCTTTAACATATGGATCTCTGATTCGTCCGTGCAAGGTTTTTGGGGGCTCCCATGGGAGGACAGAAAACAGGTATTGAAATCCGGCTTCGAAGGACCAAGCTGTCACGAGAATTTTCAATCCCAATGATAACAACTTTCAATCAATAGCTTTGACCAAATCCCAGAGGTTTGTAAGACCATGGGTATAATAATAATTAGGCAAAGATTCAGCTTTATTTATTTATATTTATTTATTTCACCTTTATTTAACCAGGTAGGCTAGTTGAGAACAAGTTCTCATTTGCAACTGCGACCTGGCCAGGATAAAGCATAGCAGTGTGAGCATACAACACAGAGTTACACATGGAGTAAACAATTAACAGGTCAATAACACAGTAGAAAAAAAAGAGTCTATATACATTGTGTGCAAAAGGCATGAGGAGGTAGGCGAATAATTAAAATTTTACAGATTAACACTGAAGTGATAAATGAGCAGATGGTCATGTACAGGTAGACATATAGGTGTGCAAAAGAGCAGAAAAGTAAATAAATAAAAACAGTATGGGGATGAGGTAGGTAAAAATGGGTGGGCTATTTACGGACAGACTATGTACAGCTGCAGCAATCGGTTAGCTGCTCAGATAGCAGATGTTTGAAGTTGGTGAGGGAGATAAAAGTCTCCAACTTCAGCGATTTTTGCAATTCGTTCCAGTCACAGGCAGCAGAGAACTGGAACGAAAGGCGGCCAAATGAGGTGTTGGCTTTAGGGATGATCAGTGAGATACACCTGCTGGAGCGCGTGCTACAGGTGGGTGTTGCCATCGTGACCAGTGAAAGGCGGAGCTTTACCTAGCATGGACTTGTAGATGACCTGGAGCCAGTGGGTCTGGCAACGAATATGTAGCGAGGGCCAGCCGACTAGAGCATACAGGTCGCAGTGGTGGGTGGTATAAGGTGCTTTAGTGACCAAACGGATGGCACTGTGATAAACTGCAATGCAGGTGTAGAAGCACGGTGGCTAGGAAAAACTCCCTAGAATGGCCAAAACCTAGGAAGAAACCTAGAGAGGAACCAGGCTATGTGGGGTGGCCAGTCCTCTTCTGGCTGTGCCGGGTGGAGATTATAACAGAACATGGCCAAGATGTTCAAATGTTCATAAATGACCAGCATGGTCGAATAATAATAAGGCAGAACAGTTGAAACTGGAGCAGCAGCACGGCCAGGTGGACTGGGGACAGCAAGGAGTCATCATGTCAGGTAGTCCTGGGGCATGGTCCTAGGGCTCAGGTCCTCCGAGAGAGAGAGAGAAAGAGAGAATTCGAGAACGCACACTTAGGACAGGAGAGGTACTCCAGATATAACAAACTGACCCTAGCCCCCCGACACATAAACTACTGCAGCATAAATACTGGAGGCTGAGACAGGAGGGGTCAGGAGACACTGTGGCCCCATCCGAGGACACCCCCGGACAGGGCCAAACAGGAAGGATATAACCCCACCCACTTTGCCAAAGCACAGCCCCCACACCACTAGAGGGATAGCTTCAACCACCAACTTACCATCCTGAGACAAGGCTGAGTATAGCCCACAAAGATCTCCGCCATGGCACAACCCAAGGGGGGGCGCCAACCCAGACAGGATGACCACATCCTGCAACAGGGTGATCAAATGAAGATCCTACATCTGTACCACCAAAATAGCGACTTGAGTTAATGTGATATGTCCCACCATGTTTTACGCACAAAAGGCTGAAATTTCCCTCTCGCAAAGAAGCACTAAGGTCTTATGGAGGACAGTTCACTTTACTGTCACAAATTTGAAATGACGTGTTCCGACCTGAACCCTGAAAATCTGACCTTCTCTGTTGGGGTTAGAAGAAACTGCCAATTCTCTACCGCTCACTCATATCAACATGGTAAGCTTGGATCCATGGCATCCCTCCAGGATTGGGAAAGGAGTACATAAGCCAGTAGGATTGGTGGTGTTTACTCATTCAGTTCTCCAATTGACCCATCCTGGTGGAGATTTAAGATCTGGACTCAGCATGGCATTACATAACACGTTGAGAATATATTACAAAAGCAGAATGCCTAATAAACAGAGGACCGCACAATAATCTGCCTCTCCATCTGCACCGCTGGAGGCGTTGCATAACCTACATCCAGGTAGAGAAGCTGGGATGAAGTCACTGAAGAGAGAGGTCAGTGTGTGTGTGTGTGTGTGTGTGTGTGTGTGTGTGTGTGTGTGTGTGTGTGTGTGTGTGTGTGTGTGTGTGTGTGTGTGTGTGTGTGTGTGTGTGTGTGTGCGTACGTGCGTGCGTGTGTGTGCGCGTGCGTGTGTGTGTGTGTTATTGAAAGATAATGAGGCATGGGAAACAGAGTAGTGGAAGTGAATAATGAATGAGTCACCATGCAGCACTAAGGTTCTAATCACATCACATCTGCATAGTGGGTGGCATTGAGAGTCCCAGAGATAGATAACCATTCTGAAATTGGGTTTATCAAGCCAATTCACAATCGCAAATCACTATGATTCAACATAATGTTCTCTAAGAATGATATAGATGTCTAATTCTGGAAAGAGCAGAAAGTATTCTGCCAACAGATTACAAAATAAAACAAGTATGCAAAATGGTGTGTGTGTGTGTGTGTGTGCATGCGCGCGCGTGCGCGTGTGTGTGTGTGTTTGTGTGTGTGTGTAGAAGGCTTATTAACTAATTGCTATGAGTTGACTGTGTATCCTCCAGTAACAGTGATTAATTTGTAAATCAGGAGTTGCTGGAGCACATGAACATGAGACACTGAATGACCTGCAGAGCTCAGAGGTCCTGAAATATTAATGAGCGGTAAGAACATGCACAGTTTTTTATTTTATACAAAGCTGCTATGAATGCACATTAAAAGACGTCATAGACTTACCTATGAAAATCATTTCTGAACAGATTGAAGATATACTATAGGTATCCCAGGATCCC
Organism: Oncorhynchus kisutch; assembly: GCF_002021735.2. Lineage (NCBI taxonomy): Eukaryota > Metazoa > Chordata > Actinopteri > Salmoniformes > Salmonidae > Oncorhynchus > Oncorhynchus kisutch. The sequence continues at coordinate 19,925,242 of NC_034176.2, read as the reverse complement.
AGGCCTGAGTGACAATGGCCAAAACAGATCTGGGACCAGTCTAATTCAGCAATTTACAGCACCTACAGTAGTGACGCACACTAATGAGACGCACACTCGATGGTAACTATACAGTATATGGAAGGAGTCCTAATAGAACGTAATATTGGCCTGTGTAAAGTGTACGTGTGACTATCAATGGACAGTTTCCACGAGTCACAACCGTCTGGCTTGTGGACAGAGCCGCACCTGTAGTGACAGCCATGTTTCCTTCTGCTATTGTTCCCATTGCCCTTTCCCCACGAATGTTGAATTGTAAACTAATAGGGAATACATTTGAAGATTTTTAACTACATAGATTCCATGTGTTTGATGCCATTCCATTTGCGCCGTTCCAGCCATTATTATGAGCTGTCCTCTCCTCAGCAGCCTCCACTGACACACACACACACACACACACACACACACACACACACACACACACACACACACACACACACACACACACACACACACACACACACACACACACACACACACACATACACACAATGCTTTGGGTCAATATGAGGGACCATAAGCCTACCACAGCCTCTGCTGTTTGTCTCATTGCCCCCAGTTGACTATTATCACAAAACCTATGTTTGGAGCGCCATCTGCTGGTTCATACTGGCCAAGACAACTGGCCCTTGAAATTATAATTAAAAAAAATATTATCGTCTTCATTAGTATTGATAAGTTTGCAGTTAGTACATGATATTGCTGCTCTCTGCTGTAATGGCAACGACAACATGTTGTTTTAATTGGGAAGAATAGGCAGCCTATAATAGATGTGATCCGGCAAAGAATTAGGCCTAAATATGTTTATAAAGAAACACTTTGTTTTTATTAAAAAAAAACTTGTATAAAAATGTAATATTAGAGAAGAGGTCTGGCACCCCTCTGAGCCTGGTTCATCTTTAGGTTTTTCCTAAGGAGTTCATCCTGGCCACTGGGCTTCTGCTTATGCATTGCTTTCTCTTTGGGGTTTAGGCCAAATATATGTTATTTATTTTGTGATATAAAAAGGGATTTATAAAATATATTTTGTCATTTAATTTTTTATATAGCCTATATTTAAGCGTCAAGGCACGATGGGTGTGGTATATGGCCAATATACCACTGCTAAGGGCTGTTCTTATCACGACACAACTCGGAGTGCCTGGATACAGACCTTAGCCGTGATATATTAGCCATATACCACAAACAACCGAGGTGCCTTATTGATATTAAAAACTGGTTACCAACGTAATTAGAGCAGTAAAAAAACATGTTTTGTCATAACGGTGGAATAAGGTCTGATATGCCCCGGCTGTCAGCCAATCAGCATTCAGGGCTCGAACCACTCAGTTTATAAATAGTAGTATCTTTATTGGAGTTATGTCATAAAGAATCACTGGTCCACATTGTCAGGCCATTGTGGAACAGGTTTATGCTCATTCTCGAGCGGCAGTAAGGCGGGCGAGACCATTATGGGCGAGACCGATTAACGGATCCGTACCCGGAAGTGGGTGGTTGAGTCACCGACTGGTCACTACAGATACTGCCTGCTGGGATGAGGCAAAGAACCGGAGAATCGCAGAGATTGATAGAAATCTGAGAAAAAGAAAATCTCAGACATAATTGATCACACTAAAACACACGGCGCTGCCGTATTATTAATGACCTTGGCATAAACGGTAGAAATAACACCTCGCCAAAATGATGGAAGAGATACCGGTAGATAGATTTCAGGTGCCTAGCGCTGTTCAGGCGGAGATGCAGCCGCTTGTAAGTGGGATGTTTTTTATAGGCTACAACTTGTGATGATAAATTAATGCATTGGCTAATAAAGTCGGTTCCTATACTGTTAGACTAGGCTACTACATTTTTGACGCTATCAATTTTGCCTGTAATGTATTGTTGAATTTCGATATTGGCCTGGTGTTAATTTGTTGCATTTTGTTTTAGCTGTCTGATAAATGTAGAAAATGTCGCATTATTGGTAGGCAACCATAAGGTCACGAGAGTATGCATGGCTTTATGGCGATGAGAAGCGAATTTAAGACGACCTTGATCAATATCCGTTTTTCAAGTGATCGAGCTGCGTAGTGAGCATCGGTGATGCTTGGCGAAAACAACCATCCCAACCTCGCAGAGCCATCCGCTCTTGGGACAAACAAATGAGACAAAGCCTGTCATTGCAAAAATCGTAGGTAGTGGATTGGCATGTATGTAACAGATCATGTTATTATTTAATTGTTTGCTATTTATGAATATTACAAAGCAATTGGCTGGCCTATCGGAGCGAGTAAGGCCTATCCCCCCTTCGATTACTTCATCATGCGGTGACTGCGTGGAGCGGTACCCTCCACGGCAGCATATGGCGTTTCACTCAGAATCAAACCCGCTCGTTGCATCAGATGCTGTAGGCATATAGTTAGTGTTGTGTCTCAGTAGACCATGTTAGTTTGCTGTATCGAGTTCGTTTTTCAAGTCCATGGGTGGGCAATAATTTTGGCTTAAGGGCCACATCTAGATTTAAAAATTCAGTGGAGGGCCACACAATTTTTTCCTGAGCAATTTGTTAATCAGAAGCAATTTGCGGGCCTGAAAAGGGGAAGTTATTTTAAAACGTATAGGTCCATTATAATTTCTACATACTTGATGTCTAGTTTTAGACATTCAAGAGTGGTCTTCCTTTTTTACTCAAACCTCCCTCTGGCCAGATTGAAGGGCCGGATTTGGTCCGTGGGCCATATGTTGCCCACCCCTGCTTTGGTGGAACCTATCTGGAATACCATGATTCAGCGAAAGTGTTTGTCTGTATCTGCAGTGGTGTAGCTTTTGGGAGTTGTGAGTGTAATGTGTGTCATGGCAGTCAATGAATGGACTGTGTACAATTAAGATGTGACAACCTGACAACCTTTGATGTGTGTGTAAAGTGCATATGTGTGTGTGAGCCGGACAGGAAATCTCACAAGTATATTTTTCTAATACAATAGCAATAGGCCTATTGTATTTACTAGCCTATACATAAAGACAATTTCATATAAACATCCCAGAACGTGAGTCGTGTGACACCAATCTCTCACTACTGTGATGCAATTTAGAACCTCTCTCTCTATCCAGGACCCGGCATCGTCCACGGCTTCTTCTTCGGAGGCAGACTCAGACACGAGGGAGGGCGAGCCAGTCACTATTAACTACAAGCCCTCTCCTCTGCAGATGAAGATAGGTGAGCGTAAGAGGTCTCAGCAGAACCTAGTACCTCTGTTTTCAGCACCTTGGACAGTGGTCACATGTCCGGAGAGCAATACAAAGATGTTTTGGGAAGAAATACAAGATACTGTAGAAGGGAGCAATACAAGATACTGTAGAAGGGAGCAATACAAGGTACTGTAGAAGGGAGCAATACAAGGTTCTGTAGAAGGGAGCAATACAAGGTACTGTAGAAGGGAGCAATACAGGGTTCTGTAGAAGGGAGCAATACAAGGTTCTGTAGAAGGGAGCAATACAAGGTTCTGTAGAAGGGAGCAATACAAGGTTCTGTAGAAGGGAGCAATACAAGGTTCTGTAGAAGGGAGCAATACAAGGTTCTGTAGAAGGGAGCAATACAATGGCTAGGTTTAGTGTCAAGGCTTAAAAGGCATACATACCTGTATAAACACATTGAAACACCTCATTGGGATGTCTAGAAAATGACATGGTAAAATAATGACTAAATGTAACAATTTTGTAAAAAGACATGTCTTTGATGAGCAAACCCTACTCATGATCCCCTTTTAACAAATGTTCCCATAACATCTGGGATGAGGGAGGGAGTCACTGTTACTGTTGGATGGCCCTAGTCCCGCACACCAGATATTTCCTTGCCAAGCCCAGAAGGTCTGTTATACCTAGCAAGCTGCAGTCATTAGCCTGACTTATGTACCCCCTATTCCCATCCATATTCTTGTGTGAGGCAACATGAAGATTTTAGAAAATGTATTTGTGTTCTTTCTTTTTTATGGGGAAGGTTTTCCCCACAAGTGTGACACATCACCCACAGATTAGGATACTATCATAATTTTTTGTCTATGTGAAGCTTCGCCCTTTAGTTAGAAGGTAGCTAACTAGCTACCATTTATATCTTTCCATTTGGAACCACGCCTTGTAGGTCTAGTAATGTGATTTGCTAAGATCGAATAATGACAAAATACCTTACTCTGTAAATTCACTCAGAAAGTTGACTCAGTAAGTTCATTAGGGCCAGAATTGAGTCGTTCTTGCACCAGGTGTGAATGTGCTGTGTGTGTATAGTCTGGGGATCTGTTGATGGCCTTGGTCTGTCATCTTTGACTCAAAACCAGATGACCACTTGAATGGTGTCAGGAGACTGGTTATCTGAGAGCTGCCATGGCAGGATTGTGTCTGTGGCCCTCTATATTTGTCAATCCTCAATCCTCTGATGTCACATCTTGTGATGTGCAGAGAAACAGCGAGAGCTGGCCAGGAAGGGATCACTGAAGAATGGCAATGCAGGAAGTCCAGTGAACCAGCAGCCCAAGAAGAACAATGTCATGGCCAGAACACGGTGAGAGCTGACCTCGGTCCTGACTGGGGCCTCCTCCCCTTTGGCCCTTCATTCATTGTTTTCTTTCTCCCTATGTCCCTCTTCACTGGTATATACAACCCCTCCAATTTCTTTCACTCTCTTCATTCTGGTCTGTTCTACCTCTTCCTTCTTGTGTTCTCACTATCCTGCCCACCTCTACCTTTTCCCTCTTTTTCACTCACTCCCTCTCTCCTCTCCACAGGCTGGTGGTGCCCAATAAGGGCTACTCCTCCTTAGACCAGAGCCCTGATGAGAAGCCCCTGGTGGCCCTAGATACAGACAGGTAGGTGATATCGTACACACATAATGTCACGTGTCTACCATCACACTTTACTATCAGACCTACCAACATGGATACAGTATTTAGGTTATCAAATCAAATCAAATTTTATTTGTCACATGCGCCAAATACAACAGGTAGACCTTACCGTGAAATGCCCACTTACAAGCCCTTAACCAACAATGCAGTTAATAAAATATTTACTAAATAAACTCAAGTAAAAAATATAAAAAATCAATCAAAAAGTAACACAAGACATTTACATAACAATAACTAGGCTATATACAGGGGGTACGGGTACCGAGTCAATGTGCGGGGGTACAGGTTAGTCGAGGTCATTTGTAAAGTGACTATGCGTAGATAATAAACAGCGAGTAGCAGCAGTGTAAAAAAAAAGGGGGGGTTCAATGTAAATAGTTTGGGTAGCCATCTGATTAGTTTAGTTGTTCAGCAGTCTTATGGCTTGGGGGTAGAAGCTGTTAAAGAGCATTTTGGTCCTAGACTTGGCGTTCCGGTACTGCTTGCCGTGTGGTAGCAGGTTGGCCCCAGTGAAGTACAGGGCAATACACACTACCCTCTGTAGCGCCTTGCGGTCAAGATGCTCTCGATGGTGCAGCTGTAGACTTTTTGAGGATCTGGGGTCCCATGCCAAATCTTTTCAGTCTCCTGAGGGGGAAAAAGTGTTGTCGTGCCCTCTTCACAACTGTCTTGGTGTGTTTGGATAGTTTGTTGTTGATGTGGACACCAAGGAACTTGAAACTCTCAACCCGCTCCACTTCAGTCCCATCAATGTTAATGGGGGCTTGTTCGGCCCTCCTTTTCTTATAGTCCTCAATCAGCTCCTTCGTCTTGCTCACATTGAGGGAGAGGTTTTTGTCCTTGCACCACACTGCCAGGTCTCTGACCTCCCTATAGGCTGTCTCATTGTTGTCGGTGATCAGGCTGTTGTTTCGCAAACTTAATGATGGTGTTGGAGTCGTGCTTGGCCATGTACTGGACATTTACTCCTGAGGTGCTGACCTGTTGCACCCTCAACAACCACTGTGATTATTATTATTTGACCCTGCTGGTCATCTATGAACATTTGAACATCTTGGCCATGTTCTGTTATAATCTCCACCCGGCACAACCAGAAGAGGTCTTGAATGCTGAGCTAAAGTCAATTAACAGCATTCTCACATAGGTGTTCCTTTTGTTCACGTGGGAAAGGGCAGTGTAGAGTGCGATCATTTAGGCAGGTTACCTTCACTTTCTTGGGTACAGGGACTATGGTGGTCTGCTTGACACATGTAGGTATTACAGACTCGGCCAGGGGGAGGTTGAAAATGTCAGTGAAGACACTTGCCAGTTGGTCCGCGCATGCTTTGAGTAAACGTCCTGGTAATCCGTCTGGCCCTGCTGCTTTGTGAATGTTGACCTGTTTAAAGGTCTTGCTTACATCGGCTACAGAGAGCGTGATCACACTGCTTCAGTATTGTTTGCCTCAAAGCGAGCATAAAAAGCATCTAGCTCGTCTGGTAGGCTCGCATCACTGGGCAGCTCGCAGTTTGGTTTCCCTTTGTAGTCCATAATAGTTTTCAAGCCCTGCCACATCTGACGAGCGTCAGAGCGGGTGTAGTAGGATTCAATCTTAGTCCTGCATTGACGCTTTGCCTGTTTGATGGTTCGTCTGAGGGCATAGCAGTATTTCTTATAAGCGTCTGGATTAATGTCCCGCTCCTTGAAAGCGGCAGCTCGAGCCTTTAGCTTGGTGTGGATGTTGCCTGTAATCCATGGTTTCTGGTTGGGAAATGTACATTGCTGTACAAAAGTTTAGGGTCACTTGTTTTTGAAAGAAAAGCAAATTTTTTGTCCATTAAAATAACATCAAATTGATCAGAAATACAGGAATACAGTGTAGACATTAGTTAACACAACATGCCAATTGAACACAGGAGTGATGGTTGCTGATAATGGGCCTCTGTATGCCTATGTAGATATTACATTACAAATCAGCCGTTTCCAGCTACAATAGTAATTTACAACATTAACAATGTCTACACTGTATTTCGGATCAATTCGATGTTATTTTAATGGACAAAAAATGTAGTGTATCGACTGTGGGGACGATGTTGTCGATACACTTGTTGATGAAGCTGGTGACTGAGGTAGTATACTCCTCAATGCCATTGGATGAATACCGGAACATATTCCAGTCTGTGCTAGCAAAATAGTCCTGTAGCGTAGTATCCGCGTCATCTGACCACTTCCATATTGAGCAGGTCACTGGTACTTCCTGCTTTAGTTTTTGCTTGTACGCAGGAATCAGGAAAATAGAATTATGGTCAGATTTGCCAAATGGAGGGCAGGGGAGAGCTTTGTATGCATCTCCGTGTGTGGAGTTAAGGTGGTCTAGAGTTTTTTTCCCCCTCTGGTTGCACGTGACATTTGCCTGTATTAAAGTCCTCGGCCACTAGGAGCGTCGCTTCTGGATGAGCATTTTCTTGTTTGCTTATGGCCTTATAAAGCTTGTTGAATGTGGTCTTAGTGCCAGCATCGGTTTGTGGTGGTAAATAGATGGCTACGAATGATGTGAACTCTCTTGGTAGATAGGGTGATCCACAGCTTATCATTAGGTATTCTAACTCAGGTGAGCAATATCGTGAGACTTCTTTAATATTAGACATTGCTCACCAGTAGTTATTGACAAATAGACACACACCCCCGTATCTCATCTTAGCAGACGTAGCTTCTCTGTCCTGCCGAAACACGGAGAAGCCAGCCAGCTCTATATTATCTGTGTCGTCATTCAGCCAAGTCTCTGTGAAACATAAGATATTACAGTTTTTAATGTCACGTTGGTGGGATAGTCTTAATCGTAGATCGTCCAGTTTGTTTTCCAATGATTGCACATTGACCAATAATACCAAGGGTAGTGGTGGTTTACTCACTCGTCGACAAATTCTCACAAGGCACCCAGACCTGCGCACCCTGTATTTCTGTCTTTTCTTCACGCGAATGAAAGGATGAGGGCCTGGTCTCCGGGAAGCAGTATATCCTTTGCGTTGGACTAATTAAAGAAAATATCTTCGACCAGTTTGAGGTGAGTAATCGCTGTTTTGATGTCCAGAAGCTCTTTTTGGTCATAAGAGACGGTAGCAGCTACATTATGTAGAAAATGAGTTACAAACAACGCGAAAAAACTAAACAAAATAGTACAGTTGGTTAGGAGCCCGTAAAACTGCAGCCTTCCCATTGGGCGCCATTGTGACAGGCATGAGGTGAATGTACATATAAGATCAACAGTGATGACATGAATCTATGTAAATGACCATCCACTTCCCTTTATGTTGCAGTGACGATGACTTCGACATGTCCAGATATTCCTCATCGGGATACTCCTCAGCCGAGGTGAGATGTGTGAGGGACCAGGTACCTATGCACTCTGGGTAACACTACCTAAGCCCGGAACAGATACAACAGCCGACATAAGGAGAAACGAGATGAGACAAAACTAACCAGTTTTAGAATTTTGTGTTGTAGAACAGCTGCCTAAAGAAGGGGCATTCAGATCAAAAAGACAATACATGTGGTTGCGACCGTTTCCACTGTGATGGTGCCTCTTTACAATTTATTTAGTTTTTATTTATTTAACCATTATTTAACAAGGAAAGTCAATTAAGAACAAATTCTTATTTACAATGATGGCCTACCCCGGCCAAACACTAACCCGGACAACGCTGGGCCAATTGTGCGTCGCCCTATGGGACTCCCAATCACGGCCGGTTGTGATACAGCCTGGATCACAATGACTGATGTACTTTGAAACAAAGCTGCCTCTGGTTGTAACAAGTTGTTGTAGCAAATTAGTATCGTGAAATGCATGCACCAGAAACAGGGTGGACTTTCGTGACTTGTCAGAGAAATATCAGCAAGTAAGGCTAGCTAACTGCAGCAAAATAGCTATCTGTCTGGTAGGCTAGCTAGCTAACGGCTTGGCTAAACACAGAACATCTGCACACTGTTAAATGGACACGTCTCTTCTTTAGCTAATATTTTAGATATTGAATCTTAGAAACTCCAGCAGCTGACATGAGACGTTCTAAAACTAGATCAAGCAAACCTCGGTTCTAAAACTGCATAAAAACTGTCTTGTCTCGTCTCAGCTGTTGTATCTGTACTGGACTTTACAGTCATGCCTGGCCATTGCTACTCATCCCCACCACACTTACAATCTTCATGTTCTCTCCCTTCACAAACCTCATTACAGTAAATGCAGATTACTGTTGGATAAAATCTCAGGCTACCTTTAATCATTTAAGGTCACCACAACTGACCCATTCTCAAAACCACTTACATTACATATTTTAGCCTTATGTCTTTGTCATTAAACCATTTAGCTACTGTAACAAGACTGTCTTCAAAAGCCTGATATGATCGCTGAATTAAGTCAACTTCAACAACTTATGATAAAACAGTGATTATGGCTTTCACAGTGTAACAATATGACTAGCCTTCAGTTACATGGGTACTCCTTGAAGACTACTTATCTGAGAATACTCATCTGGGAGGAGACACACTAGTCTAGGCCTCTCTGATTCCTCCTGGTCATTATTGTGTAATACAAGTGAAAATAAAAGCAAGGTCAGTTGATAAAAAAGGGGTGTAGGCGATGGTCAGGCATGTTACTAAGGGGTGTAGGGGATCGTCAGTCATGTTACTTAGGGCTTTCACCGTGTGAAAAGCCTTTAGTTACATGGGTACACCTTGAAGACTACTTAATAGTCTTAAGTCTATGGTAGAGTTTCTGCAGCCCCAGTAATGTGACATTCCCCTACACCCTCTAGTAACATGACTGACCATCCCCTACACCCCTAGTAACATGACTGACCATCCCCTACACCCCTAGTAACATGACTGACCATCCCCTACACCCTCTAGTAACATGACTGACCATCCCCTACACACTCTAGTAACATGACTGATCATCCCCCACACCCTCTAGTAACATGACTGACCATCCCCTACACCCCTAGTAACATGACTGACCATCCCCTACACCCTCTAGTAACATGACTGACCATCCCCTACACACTCTAGTAACATGACTGATCATCCCCTACACCCTCTAGTAACATGACTGACCATCCCCTACACCCTCTAGTAACATGACTGACCATCCCCTACACCCCTAGTAACATGACTGACCATCCCCTACACCCTCTAGTAACATGACTGACCATCCCCTACACACTCTAGTAACATGACTGACCATCCCCTACACCCCTAGTAACATGACTGACCATCCCCTACACCCTCTAGTAACATGACTGACCATCCCCTACAATACCTTAGTAACATGACTGACCATCCCCTACACCCTCTGGTAACATGACTGACCATCACCTACACCCTCTAGTAACATGACTGACCATCCCCTACACCCTCTAGTAACATGACTGACCATCCCCTACACCCTCTAGTAACATGACTGACCATCCCCTACACCCTCTAGTAACATGACTGACCATCCCCTACAACACCTTAGTAACATGACTGACCATTCCCTACAACACCTTAGTAACATGGCTGACCATTCCCTACGACCCCTTAGAACATAACTGACCATCCCCTACGACCCTTATTAACATGACTGACCATCCCCTACAACACCTTAGTAACACGACTGACCATCCCCTACACCCTCTAGTAACATGACTGACCATCCCCTACACCCTCTAGTAACATGACTGACCATCCCCTACACCCTCTAGTAACATGACTGACCATCCCCTACACCCCCTAGTAACATGACTGACCATCCCCTACACCCTCTAGTAACATGACTGATCATCCCCTACAACCTCTAGTAACATGACTCACCATCCCCTACACCCTCTAGTAACATGACTGACCATCCCCTACAATACCTTAGTAACATGACTGACCATCCCCTACACCCTCTGGTAACATGACTGGCCATCACCTACACCCTCTAGTAACATGACTGACCATCCCCTGCACCCTCTAGTAACATGACTGACCATCCCCTACACCCTCTAGTAACATGACTGACCATCCCCTACACCCTCTAGTAACATGACTGACCATCCCCTACAACACCTGAGTAACATGACTGACCATTCCCTACAACACCTTAGTAACATGGCTGACCATCCCCTACGACCCCTTAAAACATAACTGACCTTACCCTACAACCCCTAGTAACATGATTGACCATCCCCTACACCCCTCAGTAACATGACTGACCATACCTTATACCCCCTAGTCACATGTGCATATGTCCACCCTTGCAGCAAATCAACCAGGACCTGAATATCCAGCTGTTGAAGGATGGTTACCGGCTGGACGAGATCCCTGACGACGAAGACCTGGACCTGATCCTGCCCAAATCTGTCAACCCCACCTGCATGTGCTGCCAAGCCACCTCCTCCACCGCCTGTCAAATCCAGTAGCCCACACATCTGTGAGTTTACTCTGCCATTAGAGCGGCGACAGAGAGCATTGATAGAATATGATAATTATATGAAAACAAATAATCAACTTATCGGGCAGAAAGTTAAATGTAAAAAGAAAAAATAGAAAAAAAGGAAAATTAAGACAAACAAAAACATTTAAAATACGACTAACAGTGATTACTTCCTCCTATGGTAGGACATGCACTTCTGTTTGTGTTTGAGATCTGGGAGGAGACACACTAGTCTAGGCCTCTCTGATGCCTCTTCCTGGTCAATATTGTGTAATACAAGCAAAAATAAAAACAAGGTCATTTGATTTAAAATATCATTTTCATGTCCCTAAATAGGAAATATTATCTTAACTGCTGGTGATAAAGCTGCTCTGCTTACTTGACTTTGTCATATTTATTGCGTTTTATTTAGTTCATTTTTGTAGTTATATACTTTTTATTTAAAGGATCTGTATGATTGTATGTACTGGGGTGTGTTGTAAAGATGAATATCTGGTATCTGATACTGTAATTTGGTCCTGAAAGCAGGGTTGTCTAGCACCGGCCTGTCTAGCAGACTCATTCAGTCTACCTTGACACTCTTGCCCTGTTTCTTATTGTACTGGTTGGAGGTATTTATGGTTTTTAGGAATGAATGCATTGCAAAGGGATGACATTCATGATGAGCACCTACTGTAAAGGGATTGGGAAATGTATCTGAATTGGCTGTTTGTTCCCACATCTTACACATTCTGCTACTTTGTCCATTCTTCATTGATTTATTACATTTGAATGTGTTATTCTTGCACATTTGAGTTTGTTTGGGTTCTAAGGTAATATGTGTATGGTGATTAAGGTGATTGCTAACCTGCGATGACCCTTATTCAAGAGGATGATACAGCACTCTATCATTGGACTCATTCTACAACACAATACTTTTCCAGTTTGCTTACACAATTCACCCCAGTAGAGGCCAAAGGGAACAAGTGGTTTTGTTAAGTAAAAGTATAAGCCAACTTTAGATAGCTTTTTGGATACAGGCTGTTGACATCCTACCATGCCCCTCCCACAATGTGTCTAACTAACCACTCCTGCTATCTTGATTGGCACAATCATTCTAAATAGTGTCAATAGAGCAGACACGCAGCAGGGGGTGGCATGCAGTTTATTTTCCTCTCGTGATTGGTTGGAAAGTGATCAAAGGATCATAAGTATCATTAACTTTGAGTACTAATCCCTCACTGAGTCCTTCACTCGACCACCTCAGAGTTGATTTGCGATTAGAGTATGCCTTAAAGTAAAGAATATTCAAACAAAATGTGTGTATTTATTGCCAGTCTCATGACCTAATGTATTTTAAAGGGATTTGCAGTATGAATGTACGCATTTAATTTTTTCCAGTTAGACAGGTGATTATTATTATTTATTTTACTATTGTGTTCTCATGTAGACACTTACATTCTAGTATTTAACAATGTTACTGTCCTGTGTAGTGTATAACATCAATAAACACAAAGCCAACTGAACCTGCTTGGGGTGTCTACTGCATACTGGGGAATTTTTCTAAATGCATTTCTGTAGCCAGGTGCATTGATAATGTAGCAAAAACTCTCTCACAGGGTGACGGCAGGTACTAAGTTCATTAGCAATCTAACAATGAACATGTAATGGAATACACTGTTGAAATAAGTAAGTGTACTAAGTTCATTAGAAATCTAACAATGAACATGTAATGGAATACACTGTTGAAATAAGTAAGCCTACATGCTGACTGGAATGTATTTAGCTACATAAAAAAATGCATATGGGGCAAAAAGAATGGATGAAATTTAGCCTACAAAATGATGACACCATCTTGGCTCCCTATAAAATGACACAACCTCACATAGATCATACTGATGTACAAAGAATTGTTTTAATGTTAAAAATATCTGACATAATTAACTACACAGGTATTTACAGTGAGCAATACTATCATAAATTAGTTATCCACAGGTTGACAGATGGAGCTTCAGACTTTCAGAACATTAGAACAACTTCAAAACATCCAAGAATGCTGAGCATGAATTCAATCTGAAAGGCACAAAGTATTACACAATCCCCTATACAAATACAAAAATAATGTACAAAGTTCAAAAAATGTTGCAATACTGCAAATGTTGTAATAGTAATCTAAGCTGCAACACACAACTTTACATTCTATTTGGATAGTTTCAGTTGGCAATTTGACACCTATCTCAGTTGTACGAGTAACCCGTCTGTGACTTGGAACACAAATTTCACTGCACTGCTTTGTGTTATAACATAACCATAATTTAGGCAATTCATTATCAACTACTAGCACACACACACACAACTACCAAGGTGATTTATACCATTACATTATGGAGCACTTTAATACATAAGGCCTCTCATTGTCTGGTAGTGTAAAAACAAAATGTCCAAATAAAAAAATGACATACTTCACATATATTATTACATTGCTACTTGATGTACAGTATTCCTTGTAGAATGAGTAAATTAAATATTAAGCGAAAAGGTGAATGGTTCTACGATTTATACCGCTTTTCTCATTCCAGTGATAATATTGCTCACACCACTAGGGGTCACTAGAGACCAGTTATTACCAAACAAAACAAACAGGGCACTGTTCAATAGGGCACTGGGCCCACAGTAGACAAAACATTTTCATAACATTTTGCCCCCCAAAAAAGTGTGATTGTTTATTGGGTAAATAAAGTAACTAGCCTACTTTCACCTCCCTGTAGTGTATTTTGGTTGTGCGTGTGTGTGTCTCACACCTCAGTAGGGCTCTGGTCTCCAGAGTCGCAGGAGGAGAAGGAGGCGGAGGAGCGGCTTCTTCTGACTGTGGGGCCCTGAAGCATGCTGGGGTGAAAGCCTGCGTGGCGGCGGGCGTGTTTGGTCAGATGATCACTCCTCATGAAACACTTGTCACATAGCGGGCAGGTGAAGCGCTTCTCCCCCGTATGTGTTCGGTAGTGGCGTGTCAACTCGTCCGAACGCGAAAACCTCTTAGTGCAGTCTGGCCAGGTACACTGGAATGGCCTCTCACCTGAAGAATCATAGCCACCAAGAGGACAAAGAGAAGGAAGAGGGAATAAGTGGAGTCATTCTGAGGAGTTCTCAATGACAGAATGAAGGTCAACATTTTTCATAATAAATCAAATTGGCTAACATTCCATCTCTACAGGTGTGCAATTGAGTGAAAATTCAGGTTATGAGACATCACTTACCATTAAGCACTCAAGAGCTATTATAATATTGAATTCTTATAACAAGGCTATATAACAATAATATGTTCTCTATGTATCAACATTTATGCGAAATTATAGATATGTCAGGAACATTATAAGAGTTGAGTCTACATGCCAGGTCTATATGTCAGGAGTCTATATGTCAGGAACATTATAAGAGTGGAGTCTACATGCTCATTATTATACCGACTGATCAATAGCATTTGTACTACAAATGGGCCTAATTCATTCAAGTGTTGAATTCCTTCATGACCAGGTAGCCTGTCTAGAAACAAAAATATGAGTGTAGTGAAATATGTGATCTAAGAGGAAGGGGTGTTGCATGGTTACCAAGGACAATATGTGGGCTTGAGTGGGTTTATTACAATAATATATCCAGGCTACACATTAAACATAGGTAACAGGTCCTTAACACTTGGTTGAAATGGTGTGCTATAGACAGGCTGGTTGATTAGCAACAAAACTGACGTGTGCGCAACTATGGGGCAAAACAGACAGGGTTTACTTAGACCGTTGACAACATGCAAACTATATTTATTCTCCAAATGTTTATTGAAAACATAAATACATTTGAACAATGAGTACCTGTTGCCTCTAATACATTTCTACAGTTGTTGGTATTATCTATATAGTCACTTTACCCCTACCTACATGCACATATTACCTCGACTAAACTGTACCTCTGCACATTGACTCGGTACTGGTACCCCTTGTATATATCCTCGTTGTTGTGTTACTATTTTTCCTTTAGTTTATTCATTTTTCTTACTTACTTTTTTAAAACTCTGCAAGTAACGTTAAGCATTTCAAGGTAAGGTTGTTGTATTCGGCGCATGTGACAAATACAATTTATATTCATATGAAAATAAATCAAATGTACAAATGAAATGCTAGCTAGCTAGTCAAAACACCTCAAAACAAGACACGGTATCAATAACAAGATACAAAGAGCTGAAACGAGCCACCTACGATTCCGCAGGACAGCTTCTTGTCATTGTTGCTAGCTATCGGACCATTCACAATCATAACAACGTACGTCTTCCGGACACATCCATGATCCACTCCTCGGATGGGGCCACAGTGTCTCCTGACCCCTCCTGTCTCAGCCTCCAGTATTTATGCTGCAGTAGTTTATGTGTCAGGGGGCTGGGGTCAGTTTGTTATATCTGGAGTACTTCTCCTGTCCTATTCGGTGTCCTGTGTGAATCTAAGTGTGCGTTCTCTAATTCTCTCCTTCTCTCTTTCTTTCTCTCTCTCGGAGGACCTGAGCCCTAGGACCATGCCCCAGGACTACCTGACATGATGACTCCTTGCTGTCCCCAGTCCACCTGGCCATGCTGCTGCTCCAGTTTCAACTTCCACCTGACTGTGCTGCTGCTCTAGTTTCAACTGTTCTGCCTTATTATTATTCGACCATGCTGGTCATTTATGAACATTTGAACATCTTGGCCATGTTCTGTTATAATCTCCACCCGGCACAGCCAGAAGAGGACTGGCCACCCCACATAGCCTGGTTCCTCTCTAGGTTTCTTCCTAGGTATTGGCCTTTCTAGGGAGTTTTTCCTAGCCACCGTGCTTCTACACCTGCATTGCTTGCTGTTTGGGGTTTTAGGCTGGGTTTCTGTACAGCACTTTGAGATATCAGCTGATGTACGAAGGGCTATATAAATAAATTTGATTTGATTTGATTTGATGAGCACGCATCATTTTTGTGACGTTGTCGACCAACCCGTCTATAATGACGCGTTCACAATCTAGTCGGAACTCTGAAATTCCCGACTTGTAAATGGTTGAATGCGGCACGTATAGAACTACAACCAACTAGCAAGTCAGAAATCTCAGTTTCTTAATTCTGACTAGCACGTGAACAAGGCCTATGCAGCCTAGTGGAAGTTTGAATAGAGTACCACAGTATGAGTCATAATACCCATAAAACCTAGCAGTCAAACATGGAAATAGTTCCAATCGTTTTTCCACCTTTCCCATAGGGGATTTTAGAAACACTTAAAATAAGGGCTGTGTTTCGTGTTGGCTTACGTTACATTTCGATAACCGTGTAAATCTCTCTAGGACAAGGTGTCTTTAATCAATATATTCAGCTCTATTTATTTACTGTCATATTCAAAAATGCAAATTAGCATCAAAGTAAACATGCAAGACTACAAGTCCCTGAAAGTCCCAAAACCACTAGGTGTTATGGGTATTATAACACCTCCACTCTATGTGCCGTATCTACATGTCTAGGAAGTCAGTTTCTGTACTACTATGCACACTGTTCTCATTTCTTGCTCAACAATTTGTGTCAACCATTGTGAGAGATTGAGGACTCATCTTTGTATCCGTGCCATTATAGCATCTGTGACAACATGAACAGCTCCATTGAGGCAATCTCCATTTTGAAGTAGTACATTTTGTTCGTCATGATTGGCTGATCCCTCCTGACGACCTGTTTGGACATGACTCCAACAGGGTCATCGGGAGGGATCAGCCAATGAAGTCGGAAGTCCCACCCAGTTGGTTAAAGTGGTGGAAGCCCTCAATTGCGCTGCCAATGCTAATACTGCCTTTTGGTCACTAGAGGCCTCTATGATTCTCTATGGTGTCAACAAGAATCACGCCGCCCTTTGCGCACACACCTCTCTGCCCATGGACACACCTCCGCATTAAAAACACACAGGAAGACAGTTCATGTATAAGTTGAGTTATGTACAACACGCACACATACTACAGAGCTAGGCACGATGGTTATCTAGTTTCTAGAATACACTAAATCGAATTGTCTTTAGTACAAACTATGAGAGCCATATCATTTTGCAATGTTCTACTGAAAAACTGACTGGTCAAAGTTATGTTCTCAATAATCTCTGCGCCAGTGTGGGCATACAGAGCTAGGCTATATACCAGTATAGACTATCTAGTTTACTTCTATGTATGTATGTATCTATGTAGCCTAACCTTTACAACACTTACCAGTGTGCACTCTAAGGTGGGCTTTAAGGTGGGAAGACTTGCCATACATCTTCCCACAGCCGCTGAACGGGCAACAATGTCTCTTCTCTGAGGACACATGCACAATCACAGCCTTCTTGTTCCGTGACTGCTTTTCTGTCGAGGTATGTTGCGCCCTTGCTGTGTCCCCGCTCACCCTGTGACCGCACAGGGATCCGTTAACCATGCTGCTGGCATCACTTTGGCCCAGACATCTACTACCCCCACCACATGTCTCACTGCGTGTTATCTGGTTACAGTTGTTCAGGTCGAGCAAAATCATCGCCACCATTAACAAAGTCCTGTTTTCTTGGTTCTCTTTCGACATGTCTTCTTTCGGTTTGGCATCGGGACAGCGGTCCTCCGGTGGCCGGCGGTTAGCGATGGAGACTAAACACTCAGCAGCGAGATCAACCTCCGACATTGCCGAAGCCTTTATTTATTTAACCGGTGACAAAAATATGTTCCCTAAACGGATGCTGATATTTTTGCCTTTGATAAATGGACTCTCCTTGTAATTTATCAGGTGGGTTATCTTCACACCACAGGGATTTTAGGAAACATGTGGTTTTCAGTTTCACATGTGTCGTCTTTGTGTCTCAAAATAATACTATTTTACAGAAACGGATCAAATAAACGCTCTTTGGTAACTAGGCTACTAACTAGATAATTATATTGATGTTTGATTTACTCCTCTGTAGCCTGTAAATAATTAATACGGTCCTGGAATAGTGTTGTAGGTTCTGCTGTCTTCTTTCTCTCCTCGCAAATGCGTCAACTTGTCCTATTTTACAGCATGAAGCTGTTCCCAACTCCAAGAAACAAATTCGCGGAATCCCAGGGTGTCATAATAAAACAGGGCTGCAATTGGCTACGAGTAGAGGTGACGTATTTTTTGTACACACAACTTGGAATAGCTCGTTCATATTCATTGATGGAAGGGATGGTCGGCCAATCACTGGATGAACAATATGAAAAGGGGGACTGTTTCTGTCATGCCACACATCATTGTTGACCAGACTGTGCGAGTGTTCTTTTTCAAGGGTTAAGACAAGGCGCATTGCAACACAATTCCTCTAGCTCATTTCCGTAACACATTTCTTCAGCACCGAACACGTCTCTTTGAGAAAAACGATTCTTTTTTTCCCGTTAAATGTAAGTGTGTTTCTCTCCAGCGTAGCCTATAGCCTCACATGACAATTAAAAAGTTACATTTATTTGGGAATATCCAGCGCTCAAGATGCAAGTACTAACTAGATCCATGACGTAGACATAGTTCTGACCCTGTTTTATGCTAAACTCATGAGGCATTTATGGATTACATTCTTCAAGAATCATTGGGAAAATATAAAGAATTATAAATACTGTAGCGAATTCGAGGTGTAGCCCCAATTAGGACTTGATTGGTCCAGCTACTGTCAAGCCAACACCTTAAGGCCCGAACCTCTTGACGAGGTCACTAGGTGTTGTGTTAAGGTCACTACAATACTATTGAACAGCTTCCCAAATCCCGAACTGTAGCCTACTTTGAACTTTTGGGGTTATTTTCTTAGCTCAGGGTTATACACTGAGTGTACAAAACATTTGGAACACATTCTCTTTCCATGAGAGACTGATCCCTTATAGCAAAAGGAGGTGCAATTCAATATTAGGAAGATGTACCTAATGTTTTGTTCACTCAGCGTATAGCCTAATAATCATTCTATTTTAATTTACCAACACAAGCTATAGGCTACATGTGAATCTACTAACCTTGCATAGCCTATTATAACCACCGCGTGTCTTCATGATGTTTCAGTAGTTTGTCATTTTACTCTCAAGGGAACTCACTAATTTCAATGTTGCTCTACTTGAGTTTCTGATAATACATTTCTCTGTTACAACTATGGCATACCCATCTGCAAATGCATACATAGCCTGAAGTCCAGGACCTGAGAGGTAGGAGAAATCAGCCAATGAGGCTGCTTGTAACAAGAGCCTCTCCAAATGTAAACCCCTTTCTCCGAGCTCACCAGGACACAGTTCGAAGAAAAAATAAACAGTGTTGCCACTTGTCAGGAGAGAATATGTTGCTACAATCCCCACCGTGATAGGCACGTGCCTGGTTTAATTAGGCTTGAGGCTTATTATATTCTACCCCAACCCGGTTAGACTTCGGTTAGACTATGCCTTGGACCTAGCCTAATATCAGAATTAAATTATAGCCCCCCCAACACACCCATGTCTGGTGGCCTAGTATAGCCTATAACAGGATATAGGCTATACGAGTGTGGGAAGACGTCGTGACCATAGGCTGTCGCCTGAATCTACAGTCTGCACTGGAATTCTCCATTGCCCATAAACACGTCATTGGATGTCTGTTATTGCCGCTACACCCCTTACCGACAGCATATCACGTTGGTACGCTCTAACATGTTATTCTAACCAACACCGCCTCCCTGTGTGTTTCCACGTGCGACTGTAGAACAGAATGTTCTCTTCCGTGAACTGAGTATGAACTCGTGCGCCATTGCAGTTAAGAGGGCCAAGTTCCTCGAAGATTAGGCTACAGCTATAGAGCTCCCCAGTTTGTAGTCCTAATACCGTATCTGGTTCGTTCAGTCATCCTTATAGGAAAATGAATGGGGAAAGAATAGGGTTATGGAATAGGTTAAACACCGAAAATACGGTCTCAGTAGATCTTATACGTTTTTGTTGTACGAGATAATAGCAGTCAGTTAACATGACCTTTATGAATTATGATGCATTTGTGTTTTTTATCATTACATCAATTATTCAAAATGTACAAAAAGTGACGTTAGTTAATGAATATTGTCTCATTTAACAAAACGTATAAGATCTCATAAACTTCCCGTGTTTACCACATACCTTATTTTCGTCGATTATCAAACCCCCCTACAAAAACGCCATTGGTTTTACTCATAGGCTTTGTTCAACGAACCATGGCAGAGTTAGTGCCTACAAAAAGACGCCATTACTATTTCTCTCTATTGGCATGCATCTTTGTTTTCATACAGGCCTATCTGCAATCTATAATAGTTGTCCCAGATAGCCTACGTTCCAAACAAACATATAGTAATGCGTTTTCACACAATTCTTACATTTTAGTAATTTAGCAGACGATCTTATCCAGAGCGATTTAAAGTTGTGAGTGCATACATTTTCGTACTGTTTTAAGCTATAGTTTGTATCAGAGTTCGGCAATTTGTTACATTGTATTTATTTATTTTTTAATTGGTTTCACGTTGCCAAATGTCAAACGAACTAAAATGCCCAAACAAAAACATGTTTCCATGCAAGTCATTTGTTTATTGGACAAAAATACTCACCTTAAATCCATTTTTTATTATCATAAAGCATCACTTGTGTCTCCCAATCATCATATTGCTTTCGCTTTGGTCTTCCAACAGCATGCGCCAGGAAAGAGCGCAATAGCCGCTTTAACTGCGACATTAATAGGCTATATTCAGTAGCCTATATCCCTGATCTGTATAACATGCGCTCAAAAATGCCCTGCTACTCACAACATGTAAGAGATTTCAAGTTATGATGCTGCATGGATTTCATCAAATGCTCGCAGTCAAACAACCAATAATAATGCGGGACTAGCGTTCTTTTTCTGTGTTTGGTCCAGACTGCGTTCAAAACTGCAGCTGTTGTTCGAATTGAATTAGGCCGAGATCACACTTTTTGAGCGAACCATGGTGCGTTGTTTAGTGCGCTCCCAAGTGATCTCGGTCCGATTCCATTCGTAAGCTACCATGGTGCGGTTTGCTGCAGGTGAGAACCCAGTCCAGACCAAACACAGGAAAATAACCAGAGGCTCTCATTATTGTTGCTTGGTTGTTTGACTGTGCAGTACCAGATTTTGCCAGTCTGTAACTTGATATCTCTGAAACATTCCGTGATAAGCAGTTCATTTACAGTAAGAGCACATTATCTGATGCAGATTAGGGGAGACGGGGGCTATACCGGGGATATAGGCTCAGTGGCGACCTGTCATTCAGTATTTTGAGCCCAACCTATTTAGCTATGTACAGTGCATTTGGAAAGTATTCAGACTCCTTGACTTTTTCCACATTTTGTTACATTACAGCCTTATTATAAAATGTATTAAATAAAAACAAGTTCTCAGTAACAGTAATCTACACACAATACCCCATAATGACGAAGCGAAAACAGGTTTTTAGAAATGTTTGCAAATTTATAACCAGGACACAGTAAAAAACAGAAAAACCTTATTTACATAAGTATTCAGACCCTTTGCTATGAGACTCAAAATTGAAATCAGGTGCATCCTGTTTCCTATCGATCATCCTTGTTTCTACAACTTGATTGGAGTCCACCTGTGGCTGTGGTAAATTCAATTGATTGGACATGATTTGGAAAGGCACACACCTGTCTATATAAGGTCCCACAGTTGACAGTGCATGTCAGAGCAAAAACCAAGCCATGAGGTCGAAGGAATTGTCCGCATAGCTCCGAGACAGGATTGTGTCGAGGCACAGATCTAGGAAAGGGTACTAAAAAATATCTGCAGAATTAAAGGTCACCAAGGCCTCTATCATTCTTAAATGGAAGTAGTTTGGAACCACCAAGATTCTTCCTAGAGTTGGCCGTCCGGTCAAACTGAGCAATCGGGGGAGAAGGGCCTTGGTCAGGGAGGTGACCAAGAACCCGATGGTCACTTTGACAGAGCTCCAGAATTCCTCTGTGGAGATGGGAGCACATTCCAGAAGGACAACCATCTCTGCAGCACTCTACTTGGAGTTTGCCAAAAGGCGCCTAAAGATTCTCAGACCATGAGAAACAATATTCTTTGGTCTGATTGAAATTAAAATTGAACTCTTTGGCCTGAATGCCAAGCTTCACGTATGGAGGAAACATGGCACCATCCCTACAGTGAAGCATGGGGGTGGCAGCATCATGTTGTGGGGATGTTTTCAGTGGCAGGGACAAGGAGACTAGTCAGGATCGAGAGAAAGATGAACGGAGCACAGTACAGAGATATCCTTGAAGAAAACCTGCTCCAGAGTGCTCAGAACCTCAGACTGGGGCGAAGGTTCACCTTCCAACAGGACAACAACCCTACACACACAGCCAAGACAACACAGGAGTGGCTTCGGGAACAAGTCTCTGAATGTCCTTGAGTGGCCCAGCCAAAGCCTGGACTTGAACCGGATCGAACATCTCTGGAGAGACCTGAAAATAGCTGTGAAGAAATGCTCCCCATACAGAGCTTGAGAGGATCTGCAGAGAAGAATAGGAGAAACTCTCCAAATACAGGTGTGTCAAGCTAGTAGCGTCATACCCAAGAAGACTCGAGGCTGTAATCACTGCCCAAGGTGCTTCAACAAAGTACTGAGTAAAGGGTCTGAATACTTATGTAAATGTGATATTTCAGTTTTAAATTTTTTATAAATTTACAACAATGGGAAAAAAAATGATTTGGCTTTGTCATTATATGGGCTATTTATTGTGTGTAGATTGATGAGGGGAAAAACAACAATTTAATAAATTTTAGAATAAGGCTGTAATGTAACAAAATGTTTAAAAAGTCTGAACACTTTCCGAATGCACTGTATATATTTTCTTTTATGTTTGTTGCTTGTTTTGCATGTTATTTTGGCATTAATACGTGTCACATATCAGTTTGCAAAAAAAAAAAACAAAAAAAAAACATTGAGTTAATAAGCCACATACAAATAGTATATTTGTTTGCCTTCTTGAGTAAGGCAGCTTCAAAATGCAGCTGTTTTAGCCTAGCTCAGTGCTTTCTGGGGTGGAAGGGCAGCCATTGGAAAATACAGAGCATAGGGGTTGGTAATCTTCTCTAGTTGCGCCGTTATTGGCTCAGTGTTCTGTCACTCATGGGGACACTACATCACCGCAAAATCTACAGGGAGAGCTAGAAAGTTCATGCCCCCTTGGGCGCTACCATAGATGTAGATTAGATGTGCCCATCCAAGAAGGCTCAAGGTCATTGGCCATAAATAAAATGACGTCAAATCAAGTCTACTGTAGCTTTGATTGGACTGATCATGTCAACAACATACTTTCAAAATCTTAGCTAGACAAGCAGTTGTCCTTATGAATCACGTCGACAACCTACTGGCAAATCATTTTTAATCCTTGTCATATGAAGAGAAATAATGAAGAGAAATTATAGATAAAACTTGTCGGTGCTCATCGGGCATTGGACATAAACATTACACAACAAGTTGGAAATCACAAATTCAACAATGAGTGGTTTGGAAGGAATCAGTGTCTAACTGCAAGCGTTGCAAAGCAATCACTATTTTGCTTCCCCTGCTATTCGGTGGAGAGGGTGTGTGGTCCTAGTCTGGTTTTAAGGGTCTCTTTTTCAAGCTTAAAAGGAAAAACATTCACATGCAACACTATGGGCCAGAAAAGGTTGAATATATTGGCCATGCTGTCAATCCAACATGACTTCTGCCGTGTTCAAAACAACTGGAAACTCAGAACTGAGAAATCTCAGACTCCAGTAAGTTTAAGACAACTGGGAACTCTGAAAAAAACAAGCTCAGACTGGGAAAATACATTTTGAATGGTCATCCAACTCCAAGTCGGGAACTCTGGCCTCTTTCTAGAGCTCTGACCTGAAGATCGCTGATGTCAAAATTCAACCTTGCTTTTTTCAGAGTTCCCAGATGTCTTGAAAGCACCATACATACAGAGAATGCAAGACTTTGTTGACAAAGTTTTATGAAAAAATCTGCCCACAAGAAGGACCACTTCGCCACCTTCTTGTTCAGGTGAGCACAGCACAACAAGGTGAGTCCAAAAATGGCTTATATGCTGCTGCATAATTTGTGGAATTTTTTACAATATTGTTTTATTTAACTAGGCAAGTCAGTTAAAACTTCTTAGGGATCAAATCCCTTTAGCGGGATCGATTTGACAACATCCGGTGAAATGGCAGAGCGCCAAATTCAAATTAAATTATTATAAATATTTAACTTTCATGAAATCACAAGTGTAATAAATAAAAATAAAGGTTAACTTCTTGTTAATCCAGCCACCATGTCAGATTTCAAAAAGGCTTTACGGCGAAAGCAAACCATGCGATTATCTGATGAAGGCACCCCGCATACAAATGCATGACAAACATTTTTCAACCCGGGCAGTGCGACACTAAAGTCAGAAATAACGATATAATTCATGCCTTACCTTTGAAGATCTTCCTCTGTTGGCACTCCAATATGTCCCAGAAACATCACAAATGGTCCTTTTGTTCGATAAATTCCTTCGTTATATCCCCAAAATGTCCATTTATTTGGTGAGTTTGATTCAGAAAATACACCGGTTCCAACTCGCCCAACATGACTACAAAGTATCTAATAAGTTACCTGTAAACTTGGTCCAAACATTGCAAACAACTTTCCTAATCCAACTTTAGGTATTTTAACCTTAAATAATCGATACAATTTAAGACAGTGTTCAATAGCGGATAAAATGAAAGTGGAGCGAGTTCCAGGTCGCTCACACCAAACATAAAAGTACACTTGGCTTGACATTCAGAAAGGAAAGGGCTACTTCTTTCTTTCTCAAAGGAAAAACATAAACCAATTTCAAAAGACTGTTGACATCTAGTGGAAGCCATAGAAACTGCAACCAGGTGCCTCATAAATCTAGTTCCCCATAGAAAAACAATTGAAAACACAGTGATCTCAACATTTCTCTTTCCTGGAT
Organism: Oncorhynchus kisutch; assembly: GCF_002021735.2. Classification (NCBI taxonomy): domain Eukaryota; kingdom Metazoa; phylum Chordata; class Actinopteri; order Salmoniformes; family Salmonidae; genus Oncorhynchus; species Oncorhynchus kisutch. The sequence continues at coordinate 19,899,944 of NC_034176.2, read as the reverse complement.
GGTTTGTCCTCGGGGTTTCGCCTGCCAAATAAGTTTTAGAAACTTTAGAGTGTTTTCTATCTCAATCTACCAATGATATGCATATCCTAGCTTTTGGGCCTGAGAAAAAGGCAGTTTACTTTGGGCACGCTTTTCATCCGGACGTGAAAAGACTGCCCCCTAGCCCAAAGAGGTTTTAATTAAACAACGACGACCTAATCCAGCAACGCTGGGCCAATTGTGCGCCGCCCTATGGGAATCCCAATCGGATGTGATTCAGCCTGGATTCGAAACATGGACTGCAGAGACATAGCTTGCACTGAGGTGCAGTGCCTTAGAACACTGCGCCACTCTGGTTGTAATAAATTATGGAATTTGCCAGTGAGATACAATGCATTCGGAAAGTATTCAGACCCCTTGACTTTTTCCACATTTAGTTATGTTACAGACTTATTCTAAATTGACAAAGCGAAAACAGTTCTTTAGAAATGTTTGCATATGTATTAAAGATAAAAAACAGAAATACGTTATTTACAAAGGTTTTCAGTTCCTTTGCTTTGAGACTAGATATTGAGCTCAGGTGCATCCTGTCTCCATTGATCATCCTTGAGATGTTTCTACAACTTGATTGGAGTCTACCTGTGGGAAATTCAATTGATTGAAAATGATTTGGAAATGCACACACCTGTCTATATAAGGTCCCACAGTTGACAGTGCATGTCAGAGCAAAAACCAAGCCATGAGGTCGAAGGAATTGTCTGTAGAGCTCAGAGACAGGATTGTGGAGAGGCACAGATCTGGGGAAGGGTAGCTAAACATTTTTGCAGTGTTGAAGGTCCCCAAGAACACAGTGGCCTCCATCATTCTTAAATGGAAGAAGTTTGGAACCATCAAGACTCTTCCTAGAGCTGGCCACCTGGCCAAACTGAGCAATTGGGGGAGAAGTGTTTTGGTCAGAGAGGTGACCAAGAACCCAATGGTCACAGAGCTCCAGAGTTCCTCTGTGGAGCTGGGAGAACCTTCCAGAAGGACAACCATCTCTGCAGCACTCCACCAATCAGGCTTTTATGGTAGACTGGCAAGACCCGAAGCCTCTCCTCAGTAAAAGGCACATGACAGCCCGCTTGAAGTTTGCCAAAAGGCACCTAAAGGACACTCAGACCAAGAGAAACAAGATTCTCTGGGCTGATGAAACCAAGATTGAACTCTTTTGCCTGAATGCCAAGCGTCATGTCTGGAAGAAACCTGGTACCATCCCAACGGTGAAGCATGGTGGTGGCAGCATCATGCTGTGGGGATGTTATTCAGCAGTAGGGACTGGGAGACGAGTCAGGATCGAGGGAAAGAGGAACGGAGCAAAGTACCAAGAGATCGTTGATGATAACCTGCTGTAACGTAACAAAATGTGAAAAAAGTAAAGTGGTCTAAATACTTTCCTAACACACTGTATGTATACTGTAGCTAAGAAAGTAATACTAAGTGTATGTTGTGTAGTAAGCTGTTAGTGGCCCGTGTGCTGAACAAATAGTTATATTGACTATGTCCGTCTTAGCACGCTCATTAATGTTTGTTTTAATTGAAATTACGGATTGCCTCTTATCCACTCATCGTTCCTTTATGACATAGTTTATACATCTCAATTGTCAGTAGAAGCAACATTTGTTTAAACAAGTCAGCCATATCAGCAATTGTTTTTTTAAGGCAGTAAATAAGGCTGAATTAACTGTTTCACTGCCAGATAAGGCTCCATGTTGCTGAAAAGAAAGCTCTGCTGTTGGGACAGCTTTATGTAGGCCCTAACAGTTTGTGGGCACATTCATAGTCACTGTTATAGTGGAATAAATGTTTTGTTTGGTATTGTGTTGTGTAGTGGCTTTGCTGGCATGCATAAAAATAAAAAATGAGTTTGCCCCACCAAGATTTACATGCTAAAATCACCACTGTATATATAGGTTTCTGAATTTTATTTTACCTTTATTTAACTAGGCAAGTCAGTTAAGAACAAATTCTTAATTTCAATGATGGCCTAGGAACTGTGGGTTAACTGCCTGTTCAGGGGCAGAACGACAGATTTGTACCTTGTCAGCACGGGGGTTTGAACTTGCAACCTTCTGATTACTAGTCCAACGCTCTAACCAATAGGCTACCCTGCCGAATAGAGACAGTTCACATTGCACTTAAAGCTGCTATTGTTTCCTCCCACATGTTGTTGAAAGACCAAAGCAAAAGTAGCCTAATATGAAGTTTGGGACAAGTTATGCTCCTTGATAATCATAGATTGATTTAATGTGAGCATTTTTCTCCAATAAACAAATTACTTGCATGAACATGTAGTTTTGTTAAGGCATTTTAGTTTGTTTGACATTTGGCATTGTGAAACCAACCAGACCCCCCCCCCCAATTAAAATACAGTGTAATAAATCATCTAATTCCGATTCAAACTATAGCTCAGAACTATGTGTGAAAATGCCCTTAGACTGCAGAGAATTTTCCTCCATTGACTGAGCATGGTTGCTCTGGTGTTAACGAAAGTTCGTTATAACATTATTTTTTCTCTGTGTTCCTGGTAAACATGATGCACCCATTTCATAACACATTGAAAAATAGCCTACAACGGGGACACCATGGTTATGCATTCATGTGTTTATTTAATAATGCATGCCAGACATGATCCTATTCATATTGAAGAATACAGATTTGCATTTGCATCCAAATACTCACCACTGTGACACAATTTATAATCTCTCTATCTCGCACTCTCTCTCTTTCATCAATTTCACAGAATGTATTTTTGTACATCATCAGTGGAAGAGCTGCATGCATTAAAGGACACTAAATAAAGTGAGACTGCTGGAAGATAAGTCCCCTCAAGTAAAACTACAATATCAGCATTATTGCAGAAAACATGTGCTTGGACTCCTCTTTAGCATACGAGTAGCCTACTCACCAACAGATCGAGGGGAAATAAAAACCTATTTGAATTATAACCATAGTCTATGATTCACAAAGCTGGATGCTACAGTATAGGAAAATATTTAAAAAATACTGTACATTAGGTTTTGTTGGATCACATTGGCACAATTCTCAGTATTAGGCTACTGTCATTTCTGTGTCAGAGTCCTCAGACATACATAGACCTCCCTTTTATTTTATATATTGATATATTGTACAACAGCCACAGCAACATATACAAAACATTTACAGAGCATTTACACATGAGTTAGAAGTGCTATGGACATGTTTGTCCTTGCATGTCCCTCTCCATAATGAAAATAAAAATATCTCTTATGTCCCCTGGAGGGCTGACAGCCCATTCACTGAGGTTAGTTAAAGGACCCAGGACCCAAACCAGTGCCTGGACAAAAAGCCAAGGAGTAACCAAACTATCACCTTATCTCTCCTCTATTGTCACCTAATGTTCCTTCAATGAGCGTGTTCAATGAGCGTGTTCAATGAGCGTGTTCAATGAGATGTTCAGACATCCTTTTTAAAAGTTTGTTAACTTATTTTAAAGCTTATTTTTCGACTACAAATTTGAAAAAGTGATCTATCCCATGTATTGTGAGACAAAACCCCACCGACAACTAACAACAGGAGTGTCCAACATTGTGCGGGTATTTTTTTTTTTTTCATGACTATACTTTACGCACCCCTGCACCTGAAAGTTGGATGTGCTTACACTAGTTTTCAACAAAACTCCAAGCCCAGCAAACTATTCTTCACACTTTGTGATCGTATTAAAGCTCATAGTTGGTTTCAACTTTGACTCCTGTGCCCACAAAATGGATGGGAGGGTTGGGTTTCATGGAACACAACTGATGTGGGAGTCCCATGAAAATGTGGGTTGAATGCATAAGCACAGTGATTAGTGGAGGCCTGTCTGCTCAAGAGAGATTGAAATATTCCTTATTTTTTGGTTTTCAGCTCATACAACACATTTCCTTCATTTGCTGAGCGTCACTCGCGACTCTACAACCTTACAAGACAAAGAAGCAGCTTAGGAAATGTGTGAAAACACCCTGCAATGGTATTGGACATTGATAAGGAAAATTAAACATTCAGATCAATAATGAAGATACACAGAGAGCCGCTAGCCCTCCCCTCAAAAGGCATCAAGTAGTTATCTCTCCTAGTTCTCTCTCTTAGTTCTTACGCATGTTCTTAGCCATGAAATCAATGCCTTTCTCCAGTGTAAGAAAAAATGTTGTAAACACTTCAGAAATGCATTATCCCAACAGTTGCGAAATACAGGAAAAGGATACCATGGGTAAGTAGATTTGTGAGAAGAATTACTAACAAAAGAAATGTGAAGATATATGTAGATGTTTAAGTTACTGTGAATTTCAAATAGTTACTCCAGGCCTGAAAGACACCCTCAGTTTGGTAATGCTTGCAGTGGAGTATTGCATTGAAATATCCAACCTACATAAAAAATATATATATTTGTATTTCTTTTTGACAGTTGCTCATGAACATACAATATAGCAAATTATTAAATACTTTAAATATGATTGTGATGTACAATATAGTAATTTATCACATAATATATTAAGTGAATCATATAATACATACGTTTTTAGTGCTTATAGGTGACACCTTTTATTAATGTTAAAACCTTGTAATAATTCAAAATACTTTCAATTAGACAAAATAGCACTGAAAATATATAAATATTCTGTTTGTATTTCAAACAGCCATTCAATTATTCATTGTAAGCAACAAAATAGTCAAATATAATCAATCAAAACAATTGCAGTGCAATTAAATTGAAGTGATTTAATAATGATCAAATATAAAAAAGAACTAATTTGAGAACCTGTGATGTAAATGTTACTCATCATGTTCCATTATTACAAACATGTTGTAACAGGTATTCCACTCCTGTCAGATATTTTTAGTTGTAATAAATTAAGCGATTAAACAAATCTGGTTCTCTGCCATTTACATCAACTTGAATGGTGCCTCTATGTCTCTTAAAATGCATATGATTCATAGAGTTGACTCTTTTGCAAATGTTTCAAATAACTCCATCTTGTGGAATTCAGTTCTCTAACCATTCTCTTCTAGCCTACACATACAATGTACAGTATTATCTATTCTTACATGTTGTGCAGACTATTCTCTGCTGTTTTCAGATGATCATTCTAAACGATTACTCTGGTTAGTCTGGTGCTTCGATTTGAATAGAATAAATCATGAATGAACGTCCAAACAAAGTAGGAAGTATGGATCCAATGATCGTAGTTTACCATATCTGGCTACCCGAGACTAGCAGGTGTCAGATCCAAGCAACAAAATGCTGCTGCCAGAGGAATGAAAGGAACGGGCAATGCCATTACCAGACATGCTTGATGTTTTCGTGCTGAAAAGGCTGATCTTGATGTGTTCTAATTTCAACATTAGTTTACTGCTTGGGATGAAGGACTCCTTAAACAGGGTCACAGCCCCCTCTGGTGCCCAGTTTAGAGTTTTGCACTGAGTAGATTTTGAGCAGATTTAATCCAAGGGAAATAATAATAATTGTTTTGGCTTTCCTTCAGCCATTCCACACACCTTGCTGGCATTAGAGTGCACGTATGACTATGTGTATGTGTTAAGACTTTGTTCATACCTTTACACTGTAGGCCACAATGACACTAAGCCCGGGTGACTGGGGATAGGACAACAAGTAAATAGATAGGCACATGATGAGTCTACATTTAATCACATTTCCCATCTTCCCTGTTACTCAGGTCCTGTAGGTAATCGATTTTACTGCCCTGATTTTGACCCCTGAAATCTATTGAGTCAATGTTACTTGACTGTCAATGTGCATGGATTTTAAACCAGGGACATGCATTATACATAATAGAGCCCTATTATGTCTAGAAATTCAACCGGCACAATGCTCATTGTCTCTATCCATTCATAAAGTCATCCCCAGCTGACTGGTGTCCATGTGTTTTACTATAGTCACTACTGCTGTAATTTAGTTCAGCAGACCCCCCCCCCCCCCCCCCCCCAATGCTCTGACACAGGGCAAAATGTTTAGTGGCCCCCCTCTTGACAGTGGAGATGCATTCTACTGATTTTGCCATGGGGCAGCAAAACTTTTTGCAGTTTTTAAATAAGTTTTCTGCCGTTCTACACATTTTGGCATGGGACGGAGATAAAATGTTGCAATTTTATAACATATTTCATACAATTCTACTCATTTTGCCATGGGGCAGAGAGACATTTTTGAAATTTAAATCTAATTTCCTGCAACTCTACCCATTTTGCCATGATTTATGAAATGTTAATGATATCTGAGTGAGCGTGACTAACAAAATCAATTTGTGCCCCTGGGCACTGTTTAGATAACTGGCTAGACTAACTTATCAATCTAAAAATTGTTAGCTGACATGGCTAATTGAATGACTGTCAGTGAATGACAAAACAAGAAAAAAATAACTGCTGATGCACAACCAAATTTCGAACTTACACCTTGTGTATTCTTCTATTATATCTCTCAACAGTAAGTTGAGACCCCAACTGAGTTCCCAGACTGAGTTTTGTTGGGGGGTCGGGGGCCCCCCGGAAGCGACCGCTTATGTCGCTTATGCATGCTTGGACAGTCTGGTGGACCAAAACTTTAAACGTGGCCTTCATTATCCCAACAGAAAGATCAGGAAAAAGTTATAATCCATAGCCATTGGCTTTATTTGTAATCAAGCACCTCCCTCTGAGCACTTCCCACCTCCGTCTTGCTAGCGTCGCACAAGTTTTTTGAATAGGAGACACAATGCCCAGTCGTGTGATTCGCTAAGATCAAAAATGTTTTTGTGGTTTTAATTTTTTACTACCACATAGGCCAGATTTGAGTGGGTGGTGTTTCAGGCTTATATGCGGTATGTACAATTACCCTGGGGATGAGGTTACTACTGCTGCTACTGTTGTAGCATGCAGTGCTATGTCTGTGGTGAAAAGACTGAACGCTACTTCAGTGGTGGAAAGACAGAGTGCTATTTCAGTGGTGGAAAGACTGAGTGCTATTTCAGTGGTGGAAAGACAGAGTGCTATTTCAGTGGTGGAAAGACAGAGTGCTATTTCAGTGGTGGAAGCACAGAAGTATAGAGTCATATCCATGAGTATGGGCAGTTTAAGGGCAAAGAGGAAACTAGGGAACCTGAGGAAATTTGGGTTGAGGTGACAATTCTGACCTCCAGTCTTATATTGTCAGGTGGCCAAGTTTATTATTTTCTAAAGACTGACTAAACTGTCCTATCAGAGATTTCATTTTTATACTTTCTATTTGGGCTACACCAGTGTTCTGTGACGTGATGCATTACAGTAACAATGTGTTGACTTGACTAAAAAGATGGTAGACAGACACGGCACATACCCTCCATCACCAAACATACAACAAGAGTCAGCTTCAGGAGGAGGTAAGAACTACCCTAGCTTCATAGCACTTTGTTTTACACTGGTAGGAGCCCTCCCCATGACCCTTGCCTTTACCCCTGGCTGGCCCTATGGTCCTGTATAGTAACAGAGTGTGCCCTGTCCCTGTCCTGTTTTCTTCATCATTGTCACGTGTAGTTGTGTCTACTGTCGAAGCTGCTGAACGCAGAGGGGGTGGTCAGCTTTCTCATGGAAAGGCTGTCTGTCTTGGTGTCGGGCCGTGCCCCTGACTTGCTCCTCAGGAAGGGGTTCCTGGGTCCCCCCAGAACCCCACGGTCTGCACCCCTCTCCATCCTCTCACTGACCGACAGGCTTTTTCTGTGTGAAGGAGGGGCCAATGATGGGTGGGAGGAGTCATCTGAGGAGCAGCTGTTGGCTCGTTCCATTCTGGAGAAGGGTGAGCAGAATGGGGTCCCACTCGCCCCTCTTAAGCCCCTCCCCATGCGATGGGGCTCGGGGGCCGGGGCCAGGTCCTCTGGGTCTTCAGGGTCTGACTCTGTGTGGCTGAGCTCGGCCTCGCGCTCTGGGTGGGAGGAGCCCAAGTCCGCAGGCTTATTGAAGGGGAATGAGGTGGAGCCTCCGGGGGAGTGGGAGCGCTCTGCGGTGGAGTAAGGGGCGGAGACACACCTGGTGTCTATGCAGTCGGTGATGCTGGTGTACTCAGCCGCTTTGACCTGAACACCTGCCCCTAGGCCTCCGTAGCAGCCTCGCGGTGTAAACATGAGGCTGTGAGATTTGACCAGCTGAGTCTCTTCTAGGTAGCCCCTGCCGCCAGTGGACAGGTAGCGGCTGCTCTTGGAGCGCTCCAGTGGCCCCGCTGACGGGGGTGGGGAGGGGTCCAGGTCCCAGGTCGGCATGGTGTTATCTGGGAGAAGGTGGGCGGAGCATAGCGACAGGTCTGCAGCCGCGCTGTCCTCGAACACTGCACCACCCTCCGAGTGTCTGTCGCCCAATCCGCTGCCTCCGCTGTAGTCCCTCCCGCTCGACAGCACCGCCTCCATAATCTCAGAGTGGAGCGAAGAGTCGTGCCGGAGGGGAGGGCCCATCCTCAGCGGGTCCGAGAAGACCTCGGCTGGCCCCGCCTCCTCGGATGCCGACACATAGATGTCGATGCAGGAAGAGGGGCGGTGCTGCTGGGAGATGGACAGCGTGGCCAGTGGGAGGGGCTTAGACTCCTTGGGGGCGGTACCCGAGGCCACCGACTGTGAGCTATTGGCTCGGTGCAGGCTGAAGGAGCGCTCCTTGAGGAAACGGTCGGCCCTTTCGGCCCTGTCGGCCCCAGCTCGCTCAAGACCTCCACCCACGTAGAAGGAGTGACTGCGCGTGCGAGTGGCCAGGCCGGTGGGGGAGGGCGGAGACATGGAGCCCTCTGCACCCTCATTGAGCCGGTAGGAGTTCCCCTCTTGGCTGTTGAAGCTGCTTTGGCGCAGGATGTAAGCCGCATCTGGGCACTCACCCTGACGCAGCATGTAGGCCGAGTCTGTGCAGTCCGAGGAGGTGCGTGAGCGGGCCTTGTTGACCTCCCCCCGCTCCACCCCTGTGACTCGCTCAAGAGCCACAGCGATCCGACCAATCAGCTCCTCCATCTGGGCCAGCCTTATGTCCACGGTCTGCAGAGATGACTTCATGAAGTGTTCTCTCTCATTCACCTCCTCCAGGCGCATGGCCATGTTCTCCACTCTGAGACGGACAGAGAAAAAGGAGATAAAGAGAGAGAGATGGATGGAAAATAAGGGAGAGGGAGAGAGAGAGAGAGACACACGCAGAGAGATAGAGAGTGAGGAGATATGTTGCACTTAAGTATGATAGGATTATGTTTGCCCATGCCCAACCTCTCTGATGTCACTCGGATCCTCTCGTCATTTGAGGAGTTGAAGCGGTCATCCTTCTCGCGGAAGTACTCCTCGATGCACTGCTCCTCAAAGTCATGCACTTTCTTCAGCTCGTCTTCAGTGATGAAGAGCTCTGTGATGGAAAGATGAAGAAAAGCAACATGAAGTGTAAAAGGAAAGAAGGAAGGATACATTTCTAAAGACCTAGGCCATGTACTCACTCAGCCCATAGTCTCTCTCGTCATCGTCGTGCTTACGCCAGCGACAGCACAGGTGCTTGAGGACCATGGTCATGTGACTGAAAATGATGAGGGGAGGGGGGAGGATGGGCCGCTCGTAGAAGGTCATGATGAGCTGGTACCTCTGGAACTTCCACACCTGGTTGGAGATGGACTTCACCTCAAAGAAGGTGTTGCTATGACAACAGACAGTAATTCAAAATGTCAAACCAACCCTATGCAGATGGAATATGCACTGAACAAAAATATAAACTCAACATGTAAAACATTGGTCCCATGTTTAATGAGCTGAAATAAAAGATCACAGAAATTTTCTAGATGCACAAAAAGCTTATTTCTCTCAAATGTTTTGCACACATTTGTTTACATCCCTGTTAGTGAGCATTTCTCATTTGCCAAGATTTTTTTCACCTTTATTTAACCAGGTAGGCTAGTTCTCATTTGCAACTGCGACCTGGCCGATAGTAGATAGATAGTACATCCACTTGCCTGGTGTGCCATATCAAGAAGCTGATTAAACAGCATGGTCATTACACAGGAGCACCTTGTGCTGGGGACAATAAAATACCTCTCTAAAATGTACAGTTTTGTCACACAACACAATGCCACAGATGTCTCAAGTTTTGAGGGACTGTGCAATTGGCATGCTGACTGTAGGAATGTCCACCAGAGCTGTTGCCAGATAATTTAATGTTAATTTCTCTACCATAAGCCCCCTCCAACATTGTTTTAGAGACTTTGGCAGTAACTCCAACTGGCCTCACAACCACAGACCACGTGTATGGAGTCGTGTGGGCCAGCGGTTTGCTGATGTCAACGTTGTGAACAGAGTGCCCCATGGTGGCGGTGGGGTTATAGTATTGGCAGGTATAAGCTACGGACAATGAACACAATTGCATTTTATCGGTGGCAGTTTGAATGCACAGAGATACTGTGATGAGATCCTAATTAATTTATTTCCATTGACTGATTTCCTGATATGAACTGTAACTCAGTAAAATCTGAAACATTTTAGCATGTTGAGTTTATAATTTTGTTCAGTATAGTTTTGAAACACTTACCCTTTAATCACCCATCCACTCATCTAACCCAAATGTTCATTCATTCATTCATCCTTCTGTCCACCTATCTGCTAGTGCTACTACCGTCACCACAACTTCTATGCCTGCTACTACTTCTACTACTAAAATCACCAAAATCTTCCTACATTTACAGTTGAAAGAAAATGCCAGTAAAACAGGGGTGTATTAACAGTATGTTTCTTACACTTAATCTCTATCTGTACTGGAACTTTCCTCTCATACGCAATGTTTTGTAATTAGTAAAGTAATCACTATATAAACAAACAAGGATCATAGATGGAAATAAGTTAGGTAGCTAACTAACCCTGGTGATATACAAGTATGCTGTGCATGGGCCCTGGTAAACACATCAGTAAACAGAGTGGGTGTGGGAGAGTAAAATAAACCCATCCTATGCACATTTTTGGCCGTGTCCAGAAAGAACAACTTTGAGAGACCCTACCTCCCAGCAATTGTGGATGTCTGACAGGATTGGGCAGGTGTAAGCAATATGGGGAAAATTCCTCCTGGCCTAAACCTATCCATTTGCTTAAACCTATCGAATCCTCTCAGATCTCCACAAGTGTCTGGAGGGTAAGGGCTTGGGGTGGTCTCTGGACAAGGCAATGGTATGTATAACTGAGTGGGCGTAAGGAGAGTGTAGGTCTACAGAGTGAGAGAGAGAGAGAGAGAGAGAGAGAGAGAGAGAGAGAGAGAGAGAGAGAACGTACTTGAAAACAGCGATGAGCAGGTTGACCAGCAGGATGTTGGCCACCAGAAGGTAGCAGGCCATGATGGCAGGAACGATCCAGGCTCCCGTCTTACAGGGTGGCAGAGCCACAACATGCCCGTCCTCTGTGGTGATATTCTGGCCACATGGAGCTAAGCACAATGACACAACCACAGGGTCAGGATGACACACAAGGTGTCACAGATTGTGTCACAAGACAAATTCTCTTAAAGCTACCCCATTTATTTTGTCATATGACAAAACAAAAGAGTAGCCAGCCTAAAGAGAGTTTCTCCAACAAACATTATTAATAAAGACAAACATATTGTAAAAGCCAGTTGTGTGTCAAAACAAATTCACATACAGACAACGACTAGACAAGCAAGCCAACATAAAACGAACATAAAATCAAATGAAAGAAAGATGTCAACATACAACACAAACAAGGTACATACAAGCAAACCCAGGCATTCCCACCAAACAGACAATCACTACGCTGACATCTAAAATAAACAAACCAACAAATAAACAGAACAACAAATACTTCAAGTTTAGCAAACAAGCAAGAGGCATAATATACTGAATATATGCATCTTTTTTGTAGGGGATAGGAAGGAGTGAGCTCTAGAATGGAAAGGTGTTATGTGCTGAAATGTGTATCTCACAATATATTCTAAAATATATTGTCAATAACTTGCATTCCCAATATATTTAAACATGGCATGATGTTTAAAATATATTGTCACATATGCGTGCCATAGCCTAGCTGCATAATGACTATACTACAGATCAATTGAAATGTATTTAAGATACATTGACATGTATTTAAGATACATCATATGTTTTTTCCATCAGTGATGGTTCAGTTGCTGTGGCTTATAATGGGGACACTCAGCACTTTCACTTTGGATGCTCATTCGTTTGTTTGCCTATGAATCATTATATTCATACTCATCTCTGGATTTCAATTGATCACACAAGGCAGCCCAAAGGTAGAGAACTGAAGTAATTTGCTATCTCTCTATCTCACAATTTTACACTCAAATAAATTGGGTTAAAAACTCTGACAACTGAACCACGTGAAAAAACAGATTGCAGATGATGACAGGGTATGATATGTTCATGTCTGTGTGTGTGTGTGTGTGTGTGTAAATGCAGAATACTTTTCTGTGTCTAAGTGCATATGAGTTTAGGTCTGCTTTTGAAATGTGTAGGTGTGCTTTAAATATATATGTGTGTGTGTGTGTGTGTGTGTGTGTGTGTGTGTGTGTGTGTGTGTGTGTGTGTGTGTGTGTGTGTGTGTGTGTGTGTGTGTGTGTGTGTGTGTGTGTGTGTGTATGAATCTGCACGTGTTTGTGTGTGTGTGTTTGTGTATGTTTGGTTGTATTTGCAAGTGTGCACAAGTATTTGCACATCCATGAGAGTATGGTTGAGAGTGCATTATTGTGAGTTTGTGTCTAGATGACATTGTAGTGATGTTACAATCATGTTTTAGTGATAGCAGAGCTGGCGTTAGGGGATGGCAATAATGACTGGGTTTACCTGGCAGGCTTACATTTCCAAAATCAAACAAAATAGTGAAAATGTCAAAGTAACAAGTCTGTAACAATCCTAGTTCCCTTTCAGATTTAGTAATGTCATCAAAATAAACAAATTAATAAACAAAAATAAACCAAACAAGAGTGCTACTGCCATGAAACACAGTTATTGACCTGTCAGTATGTCGTGCTGCATGCTTAACCTTAGAGATGGTAAAGAGGACACGCCTCCTATCTTTGCCATTGATAGCTTCTGCGACAGCATGGGCATTACCACTGAGGGATATCTCATAGAGATAGATAGAGGACTCATCTTTATATCTGGGCCATTATAGCATCTGTGACAGCATGGGCATCACCACTGAGGGATATCTCATAGAGATAGATAGAGGACTCATCTTTATATCTGGGCCATTATAGCATCTGTGACAGCATGGGCATCACCACTGAGGGATATCTCATAGAGATAGATAGAGGACTCATCTTTATATCTGGGCCATTATAGCATCTGTGACAGCATGGGCATCACCACTGAGGGATATCTCATAGAGATAGATAGAGGACTCATCTTTAAATCTGGGCCATTATAGCATCTGTGACAGCATGGGCATCGCCACTGAGGGCTATCTCATAGAGATAGATAGAGGACTCATCTTTATATCTGCGCCATTATAGCATCTGTGACAGCATGGGCATCGCCACTGAGGGCTATCTCCATCTCTTCTACTTCTATGAGTTCATTGGCGGTCCATAAAAAAACTGAAAAGCTGCATACTGCCACCTACTGTGCAGCAGTGCATATAATCTGAACAAGCATAAAGCGAAGGTTGGGGATTTACTGGCAGCTGAAGTGCTGAAATATTTGCTCAGGAGTATAATACATTTCCTGATCCCTCCTGCTGACCGGTATGGAATTCTTCCCTCCACAACCCATAGAAAGTCCCACCCAGTTGACTACATTAAAATGGTGAAAACCTTCAATGACGCTGCCCATGCTAAAACAGGCTTTGTGGAAAGTGTACCCTCTATCCATCTCTATGTGCATATCTGACTCAATAGCAGTCCCTAGATGAGGGTGCAGTGATGGTATGGCAGTGAGGCTGGAATGGTGTAGGGAGGGGACGGGACGGAGGTGGGTCTAATTATCGATTTACTGGCATTCTGATTGAACATAGCAATGTTGGTATGGACCATTATTACGCCAGGTTCCATGAGCTCGAAACTGATTTTCGATCATCCAGAGTTTTGAATTCAGCCTGTGCTTTAGCTTCCTACTATGTACATCTGAAACAAAGAATGACAGCATTATTTCAGATCTCCAGCTTTGGGCTAGTCCTTCCATTCTATACACTCTCACACACGCACACACACGCACTCCCTCAAAACAGATGGTGCATTCAGAGAGCAGTCATGTTCCTTATTTGAGTCGATTACTAAATTACTAAGAAATGTTACCTGCTGTTAGACATCACCTGACCTCATCACTAAGATAAGGTGAGGTGTTAGTGATCTGTCCTCTGCTGTTGTCAGAAAATATCATATGGGTATTTTTTTACCGCAATTTAAAATTTGCATGACCAGTGTGAATAAGAACTAATCCGGCCACCAATGTCTTTCATTGCACTAATATAGTTCCCCCTGAAACCAGGGGTTCCAAGTGCATGGCATTTCAGCACCTAGATGACTTCAGCTAGTCTGCCGAGTGTGTGTGTATGTGTTGGAGGGGTGGGCAGCCTTACACTCTGAGCTCGACTCTACACCACTCCACCACCCTTTCCCCCTCACTCCCTCCCCCCACATCCACCACCCCTTGTGGGCTTACGGTCGATCTGATCAGCGAACACCTCTCCATAGATCATCCAGTAAGGCATGAAGAAGATGTTCCGAGCCAGCATCCAGGACGGGTCCTCATTGGGATTCAGGATGGCCTGCCTGGCCACTCCGAAACTCATCAACACTACCAGCATGATGATCACAAAGTACATCATGTCAATCATCTGAGAGAGAGAAGGAGTGGGAGGGAGGAGACAGAGTGTGACAAAAAGGGAGACAGGGAGAATGTTGGAACCTGATAATACTCATTCATCTTCATAGAATTCTCATTAAGTGAGCAATTAAGTAGAACATTAGACACCAACCAACAGACAGACAGACATGCAGACATACAGACAGAGAGAAAAACAGATGGACAGACATGCAGACATACAGACAGAGAGATAGGTTGCAACCAGATTCTCTACCCTTCTCTCGAAGGCTGCATTTGCACACTCCACATCATGGAATTCAAAGCATTGGACTGGTGTAAGCATTAGCTGGAGGGATTTTCCGCTATTGTTAAATCCATGACTGGGAGTGTGCAAGTGCACCCTGCCAGTGACAGACTCCGCCCCCCTCACCATCTTGCCGATCATCATGACATAGGGGCCCAGGTATTTGTTGACGCCAAAGATGTCGAGCAGCCGGATGTACCAATAGATGATGTTAACGCAGTAGATGACCCGGCCATAACTCATGAGGGGCGGCTCCTGGAGGCGGAGCACCATGCCCACAGAGAAGATGAGGATGGCCATGAGGTCCGTGATGTTCCAGTACTCCTGAAGCCACACCTTTACCTTCTGCAACAGCTTCCCCGGCTCCGACATCAGAATCTGGGGGCGGTAGACAAGGAGGGAGGGATGGAGGGAGAGAGAGGGAAAGAGAAAGAGAGCCGTGCTGGCCTATAAAAGGTCACTGAAGAATTTGTTCTACATAAATAGGTACAGGTTTGGAAATGATGACGAATGCAAATGTATGTTGTTTTAGGAGGATGACATAGAGTGCAGGGCTCTTAGTTGGATCATTTCATTTGGTCACTGGCATTTAGCTCCTGTACTTTATTTGATCTTGCATTGGACAATCTGTGTTGATTTACTAGAATGACACACTTCATAACATGCAACCCACCCACCTCTCTAACATGTGTCTGTGTTATGGACCTGCGCATGCTTGACTGTATTGAAATATCCATGAGAAATCCTGGAGTTGTATTGAGAAATCCTGGAGTTGTATTGAGAAATCCTGGATTTGAACCATCTCTTTGTACATGTGTGTCCTGCCCTACCTCTCTCATCTTCTCGATGCCATTGGTGAAGATGTAAGCGATGACTATCCACTCCTGCGGTGAGGGCCACAGGTCCATCTTCACCAGCACAATATAGTTGAACAGCATCAGGTACGCCACATAGGCCATCTGGGGACAAACACACAGTGTCAGGGCCTCCCGGAGCATGTGAAGAGTCTTCAGTGCACGCAGAGGGTCTTACAGACAACATAAGTGGGTCTTAGGTAGACTTAGAGGGCATTCAAATTGTTTTAGCACAGACAAGTTAGGTACAGGCAGAACAAGTGATAGTTTGTCAAAAAACTAACTGCACAGAATCG
Source organism: Oncorhynchus kisutch (assembly GCF_002021735.2). Classification (NCBI taxonomy): domain Eukaryota; kingdom Metazoa; phylum Chordata; class Actinopteri; order Salmoniformes; family Salmonidae; genus Oncorhynchus; species Oncorhynchus kisutch. The sequence continues at coordinate 19,883,723 of NC_034176.2, read as the reverse complement.
CAGCAAACCTTCAGGGTCTCATCAAAATCTAGAGGCGATTCACGTAATGTAGTGACCTCGTGAAGCCTGATTTATGAACTAAGCTAGTTTGAATCCCTTTCCCCAGCCTAAAAAATGTACTATTATATATGTCAGAGGTAAAAAGTACAATGCAGTGTGACAAGACTGTGTTCATATTCATTTTCATGGCTGCTTTGGAGATAAGACAACTACTACAGGAGAGGTAATATCACAGAGGATGGTTTTGAATGCAAAGCAGATCATGATGATTCCCTGACCGAGTATCAAATCAAATCAAACTTTATTTGTCACATGCGCCGATTACAACAAGTGTAGACTTGACCGTGGAATGCTTAAGAACAGTTAAGAAAATATTTATCAAGTAGACTAAAATAAAAAATAATAATAAAAAGTAACAAAATAAGAATAAGAATAACGAGGCTATATACAGGGGGCACCTGTACCGAATCAGTGTGCAGGGGTACAGGCTAGTTGAGGTAATCTGTACAAGTAGGTGGGGGCGAAGTGACTATGCATAGGTAACAAACATACAGCGAGCAGCAGCAGTGTACAAGAGGGAGGGAGGTCAATGTAAATTGTCCTGTGGCGATTTTATTAATTGTGCAGCAGTCTTATGGCTTGGGGGTAGAAGCTGTTGAGGAGCCTTTTGGTCCTAGACTTGGCTCTCCGGTACCGCTTGCCGTGCGGTAGCAGAGAAAACAGTCTTGGGTGACTGGAGTCTCTGACACTGGCCTTTCCACTGACACCGCCTATTATATAGGTCCTGGATGGCAGAAAGCTTGCCCCAGTGAGGCTGTTTACCTTCGCTTCCTTGAGCACAGGGACTATGGTGGTCTGCTTGAAACGTAGTTATTACAGACTCAGTCAGAGAGAGGCTGAAAATGTCAGTGAAGACACATACTGTAACAGTTGGTCCGCGCATGCTTTGAGTACACGTCCTGGTAATCCGTCTGGCCCAGCGGCTTTGTGAATGTTGACCTGTTTAAAAGTTTTGTTCACCTCGGCTACAGAGAGCGTTATCACACAGTCATCCAGAACAGCTGGTGCTTTCATGCGTGCATCAGTGTTGCTTGCCTCAAAGCGAGCATAAAAGGCATTTAGCTCATCTGGTAGGCTCTCGTCACTGGGCAGCTCGCGTCTGGGTTTCCCTTTGTAGTCCGTAATAGTTTTCAAGCCCTGCCACATCCGACGAGCGTCAGAGCCGGTGTAGTAGGTTTCAATCTTAATCCTGTATTGACGCTTTGCTTGTTTGATGGTTTGTCTGAGGGCATAGCGGGATTTCTTATAAGTGTCCGGATTAGTCTCCCGCTCCTTGAAAGCAGCAGCTCTAGCCTTTAGCTCGATGCGGATGTTGCCTGAAATCCATGGCTTCTGGTTGGGGTATGTACGTACAGTCACTGTTGGGACGATGTCACCGATGCACTTATTGATGAAGCCAATGACTGAGGTGGTATACTCCTCAATGCCATTGGATGAATCCCGGAACATATTCCAGTCTGTGCTAGCAAAATAGTCCTGTAGTGAAGCATCCGCGTCATCTGACCACTTCCGTATATCTGTTCCTAAAATAAATCCATTCATTTGATATGGGTTTTTCTGCCCCATACAGTTATAGGGAGGGAGAGAACGGCTTTCCTTTGCGTGTTTTTTATCTCCACGAATAAGAGATGATGCTCCCTATTGGGCAGGGCTTGTGATGTTTTCATTGTACATTGACACAGACACAGACACAGGCACAGACACAGGCACAGACACAGGCACTACACACAGACACTGCACACAGACACCGAACACAGACACAGACAATGCACACAGACACATACACTACACACAGACACTGCACACAGACACTGCACTCAGACACAGACACAGACACAGACACTGCACACAGACGCTGCACACAGACACATACACTGCACTCAGACACAGACACTACACACAGACACTGCACACAGACACAGACACTTCACACAGACACTGACACATACACTGAACACATACACAGGCACAGACATCGTACAAAGATACTGCACACAGCCACTGACACAGACACAAACACTGGCACAGGCACAGACACATACACGGACACAGACACAGACAACGACACAGAAAGAGACACGCTGTGTCACACACTGCATCTATCTACTGGGTTCTCTGTTAAAAAAACATTCTAATCCCCCCCAAAATGTTCTGGTTCTAGGTAGCAACAAGCCCTGACAACAGACTCACTGTGTGAAACCAGAACTTGACGATGGGGGCGTTGTAAAACTCGTAGATCTTCCGGCCCATGGGGATGAGCCGGTGTCTATTCTGGACCTCCCCCACGCCCTTCTTACGAGACGCCTCCGTGCTTACCTTACCCAGCATGGCCTGGTGCATCACACCCAGAGAGACAGAGAGAGAGAGAGATAGGGATGGAGGAAGGGAGAGAGATACAAAAATACAGGAGAGAGGGAGGAAATCATGAAAGAGCATTAGAGCTGTTCATATACATAGTTGCATGAGCAGTAGCAAGCAGAGACAAACTCATTCTGAATGTGTCATGTTAGCGGCATTAAGTGCTGGTGGGGATGATGACACATGTCGCAGACAAACACTTATGGATTGAGTCTCAGATGACAGTGACGGACAGTAGAGAGAGAGAGATAGAAAAGAAGAGAGATCGAAAGAGAGAGAGATAGAAAAGAAGAGAGATCGAAAGAGAGAGAGAGATAGAAAAGAAGAGAGATCGAAAGAGAGAGAGATAGAAAAGAAGAGAGAAAAGGAGAGAGAGAGATAGAGGACAGATAGGAAAAGTAAATATGTCTGAGGTCCATTTCTAGGACTCTAACACAGTTTGCCATCCATAATGGGGGAGTCAAATCCCAGAGGTTATGATCATGGATGCCCAAACTACACCACACAGTTGGGGAGTCAGTGAATGGTATTGTATTGTATTGCATGTCAAGGGATAAGGGAGAGACACCCTGCGGTGTGAATCACACTGCCATGCCTACGTGCTTATTTTAACTGCATATGGACTGGGAGAGTTGGCGATTACAGTGTGTTTTTTGAGGCATCTGAGGCTGACTTGCAATACAATCCCCCCTGGGTGTATTGTAGCCTAGTATATATTTGTATGAATCTGTCTGATTCATATAGTTTGTGTTCTGGGCTGCATTTGAACAATCAGAAACCAGCAGCCCACAATGGCAAGCGGAAGAGCTCATGACAGATGTAATCCTTTGAGTGTTTTAGGAAGACTCTCATCAGCATTCTCAGAAGCTCCTGATGCCAGTGAGTTTTGGTGCCGGCTGGCTGACTGAATGCAGATGACAATATGTATCGCAATGTCTATGTAGATGGGCCGAGTCACCAATTGCCTGTTCTGTATTGAGAGAGAGTGTTCAAACAGTCAGGCAGTGTTTGAAATGGAACCCTACCTCCTATATAGTGCACTATTTTTTGACTAAAGCTCTATGGGCCGTGGTCAAACGTAGTGCACTATACAGGGGATAGGGGTCCATTTCGGACACAGCCACAGAATGTGCATCTGCATAGACCAGGCAGATAGGCAGGCAGGCACAGTTATGTAACCTGAGCAGCTGAAGCTGCTGCCATAGATCAGATGAGACACCCTCTGTCAGCAGCATGCGGAGTGATGCGCTGTTGCCAGAGCCACAGGGGAGAGTGAGGGGCAGCAGTCGCATACGATACTGTACCTCTAGTAAGACCTTAACTAGGAAAGAAACAGAACAGAGGAAGAGAGAGATGGGGGAGGGGAGAGATGGAGAGAGTGAAAGAGAAGGGAAAGCGAGAGAGGTGGAAGAGGGACATCCACAAGGAGCCGAGCGAGGCAAACAGACTGAGACGTTACAACTCCACAACCACGTCTTCGCCGACACGACAGGAAACGAGAAGCAGGATGACAGGTAGGTTTTGGGGAGGGGCATTCTTACTACCCCTCCGGTTGGTCAGAATAGGGACAAGGCTTGGATGGGTGTGTAGGGACAATATCAATGGTGTGTGTTTGTTAACTGTGGGCCTATATTGCTGGCTAAGGGTGCATCCGAAATGGCGCCCTGTTTCCTATAGGGAATAATAATAGGCTTCCATTTGAGACACAGCCTGCGTGTGTATAGTCTGAAGGCGGGGCTGAGGTGGGTGCTCTCACCACGGAGTTGTACTGCGTCTCACAGTAGGATCTTACTGTGAACTCCATGTCCTCTTCTTCCTTCTCATTGGCAGGCTTCTCAGGCTCCTCCTCCTTCTCCTGCAGGTAAGTGTCCTGGTCCTGGGGCATGTATGACATCTCATCCTTGTTCTTGAACTCCAGACTCAGGATGGACGGAGGCAGCAGCAGGCCCAAGATCACCTGTACAGGAGTGTGGAGTTAAACACCTGCACACAGGCAATATACACAGCAGAGACGCTTCTTCAACAGTTGTCACGTGGCACGGCGTCGGGAGAGCTATGGTCGTAACGCGTGGGTCCGTTAAAGTGTCAAACATATAGATTTTTTCATTGCTCCTGAAGCAAATGTAATACATACCTGACGTACTGCAGTAAATTCCTCACCTTGCAACTTTCTTTCCTGCAGTCAAATGACCAACTCGCCCTCTAGTGGCCTCACGGGTGGAATGTTATTCATATTTTTCATAATCTCTAAATTAATAAACACGATTAAAAAATGACATGAAAAATCCAGTGTTTCTATGTCAAACGGTTTTTGTATATTTCAGACTTTTGTGATGTGTATAAAGTGTCATATTTGGAAGCAAACTCAAAATTGAATACATTCCAACTCTATATCTGACATGGAACAGGTGTCTTGTTTTTTTAGGCAGGGAGCTCAGCCCCAGTGATGTACTGGGCTGTCCGCACCACCCTTTATAGCGCTTTGCGGTCAAGGGCGGTTACTTTACCATACCAAGCAGTGATGCACCCAGTCAAGATGGTCTCGATGGTGCAGCTGTAAAGTTTTGAGGATCTGAGGGCACATGTAGAATATTTTCAGCCTCCTGAGGGGGAAGAGGCGCTGCCTTGCCCTCGTCATGACTGTGCGGGTGTGTGTGGACCATGTTAGGCCCTTGGGTATGTGGACACCAAGGAACCTGAAGCTCTCAACCTGCTTCACAACAGACCCGTCGATGGCTTAGACCTGGGTAAGCACCTTGATTCCTGAAACATGTCTTACTATGACTGTGATATGCGGTTGTCTTTTATTTTTATTTGATTTATTTCACCTTTATTTAACCAGGTAGGCTAGTTGAGAACACCTTTATTTAACCAGGTAGGCCAGTTGAGAACACCTTTATTTAACCAGGTAGGCTAGTTGAGAACACCTTTATTTAACCAGGTAGGCCAGTTGAGAACACCTTTATTTAACCAGGTAGGCTAGTTGAGAACACCTTTATTTAACCAGGTAGGCCAGTTGGCCCTGTCCGGGGGTGTCCTCGGATGGGTCCACAGTGTCTCCTGACCCCTCCTGTCTCAGCCTCCAGTATTTATGCTGCAGTAGTTTATGTGTCGGGGGGCTAGGGTCAGTGTGTTATATCTGGAGTACTTCTCCTGCCCTATTCGGTGTCCTATGTGAATCTAAGTGTGCGTTCTCTAATTCTCTCCTTCTCTCTCTCGGAGGACCTGAGCCCTAGGACCATGCCCCAGGATTACCTGACATGATGACTCCTTGCTGTCCCCAGTCCACCTGGCCGTGCTGCTGCTCCAGTTTCAACTCTTCTGCCTTCTTATTATTCGAACATGCTGATCATTTATGAACATTTGAACATCTTGGCCATGTTCTGTTTTAATCTCCACCCGGCACAGCCAGAAGAGGACTGGCCACCCCACACATGATCTCTCTAATTCTCTCTTTTTTTTCTCTCTCTCGGAGGACCTGAGCCCTAGGACCATGCCCCAGGACTACCTGACATGATGACTCCTTGCTGTCCCCAGTCCATCTGACTGTGCTGCTGCTCCAGTTTCAACTGTTCTGCCTTATTATTATACGACCATGCTGGTCATTTATGAACATTTGAACATCTTGGCCATGTTCTGTTATAATCTCCACCCGGCACAGCCAGAAGAGGACTGGCCACCCCACATAGCCTGGTTCCTCTCTAGGTTTCTTCCTAGGTTTTGGCCTTTCTAGGGAGTTTTTCCTAGCCACCGTGCTTCTACACCTGCATTGCTTGCTGTTTGGGGTTTTAGGCTGGGTTTCTGTACAGCACTTTGAGATATCAGCTGATGTACGAAAGGCTATATAAATTAATTTGATTTGATTTGATTTGATTTTGAGAACAAGTTCTCATTTACAACTGCGACCTGGCCAAGATAAAGCAAAGCAGTGTGACACAGACAACAACACAGAGTTACACATTGAGTAAACAATAAACAAGCCAATAACACAATAAACTAATCAATGACACAGTAGAAAAAAGAAAGTCTATATACAGTGTGTGCAAAAGTCATGAGGAGGTAGGCAATAAATAGGCCATAGGAGCGAATAGTTACAATTTACCAGATTAACACTGGAGTGATAAATGAGCAGATGATGATGTGCAAGTAGAGATACTGGCAAAATAACAGAAAAGTAAATCAAATAAAAACAGTATGGGGATGAGGTAGGTAGATTGGGTGGCCTATTTACAGATGAACTATGTACAGCTGCAGCGATCGGTTAGCTGCTCAGATAGTTGATGTTTAAAGTTGGTGAGGGAAATAAAAGGCTCCAACTTCAGCGATCTTTGCAATTCGTTCCAGTCACTGGCAGCAGAGAACTGGAAGGAAAGGCGGCCAAATGAGGTGTTGGCTTTGGAGATGATCAGTGAGATACACCTGCTGGAACGTGTGCTACGGGTGGGTGTTGTTATTGTGACCAGTGAACTGAGATAAGGCGGAGCTTTACCTAGCATGTACTTATAGATGACCTGGAGCCAGTGGGTCTGGCTACGAATATGTAGCGAGGGCCAGCCGACTAGAGCATACAGGTCACAGTGGTGGGTGGTATAAGGTGATTTCGTAACAAAACGGATGGCACTGTGATAGACTGCATCCAGTTTGCTTTGTAGAGTGTTGGAAGCTATTTTGTAGATGACATCGCCGAAGTCGAGGATCGGTAGGATAGTCAGTTTTACTAGGGTAAGTTTGGCGGCGTGAGTGAAGGAGGCTTTGTTGCGAAATAGAAAGCCGATTCTAGATTTGATTTTTGATTGGAGATGTTTACTATGAGTCTGGAAGGAGAGTTTACAGTCTAGACAGACAACTAGGTATTTATAGTTGTCCACATATTCTAGGTCGGAACCGTCCAGGGTGGTCATGCTAGTCGGGCGGACGGGTGCGGGCAGTGAACGGTTGAAAAGCATGCATTTGGTTTTACTAGCGTTTAAGAGCAGTTGGTGGCCACGGAAGGAGTGTTGTATGGCATTGAAGCTCGTTTGGAGGTTAGTTAGCACAGTGTCCAAGGAAGGGCCAGAAGTATACAGAATGGTGTCGTCTGCGTAGAGGTGGATCAGGGAATCGCCCGCAGCAAGAGCGACATCATTGATATAAACAGAGAAATGAGTCAGCCCAAGAATTTAACCCTGTGGTACCCCCATAGAGACTGCCAGAGGTCCGGACAACATGCCCTCCGATTTGACACACTGAACTCTATCTGCGAAGTAGTTGGTGAACCAGGCGAGGCAGTCATTAGAAAAACCACGGCTAGTGAGTCTGCCGATAAGAATACGATGATTGACAAAGTCGAAAGCCTTGGCCAGGTCGATGAAGACGGCTGCACAGTACTGTCTTTTATCGATGGCGGTTATGATATCGTTTAGTACCTTGAGCGTGGCTGAGGTGCACCCATGACCGGCTTGGAAGCCGGATTGTACAGCGGAGAAGGTACGGTGGGATTCGAAATGGTCAGTGATCTGTTTATTAACTTGGCTTTCGAAGACGTTAGGTAGGCAGGGCAGGATGGATATAGGTCTATAACAGTTTGGGTCTAGGGTGTCACCCCCTTTGAAGAGGGGGATGACCGCGGCAGCTTTCCAATCTTTAGGGATCTCGGACGATACGAAAGAGAGGTTGAACAGGCTGGTAATAGGGGTTGTGTAACAGTATAACTTTAGACCGTCCCCTCGCCCATACCCGGGCACGAACCAGGGACTCTCTGCACACATCAACAACTGACACCCACGAAGCATCGTTACCCATCGCTCCACAAAAGCTGCGGCCCTTGCAGAGCAAGGGGAACCACTACTTCAAGGTCTCAGAGCAAGTGACGTCACCGATTGAAACACTATTTAGCGCGCAACACCGCTAACTAAGCTAGTATTTCACATCCGTTACACTCACCCCCCTTTTGACCTCCTCCTTTTCCGCAGCAACCAGTGATCCGGGTCAACAGCATCAATGTAACATTATAACTTTAGACCATCCCTTCGCCCATACCCGGGCGCGAACCAGGGACCCTCTGCACACATCAACGACTGACACCCACGAAGCATCGTTACCCATCGCTTCACAAAAGCTGTGGCCCTTGCAGAGCAAGGGGAACCACTACTTCAAGGTCTCAGAGCATGTGACGTCACCGATTGAAACACTATTTGGTGCGCACCACCGCTAACTAAGCTAGCGTTTCACATCCGTTACACTTGCAACAATGGCGGCGAATAGTTTTAGAAAGAGAGGGTCCAGATTGTCTAGCCCAGCTGATTTGTACGGGTCCAGTCTCTATTAACTACCTTAAGATTAATGCATTAACTGTAAGTCGCTCTGGATAAGAGCGATGATAAAGGACTGAAATGTAAAACTTTAAAATGTTTCAGATGAGTGAAGGAAAGGACATGTAGTGTCAAGGAAGCTGTATAAGGAAGCTGCATCAATGGATAAGGACCCAATCCATCTTCTCACCACTCTCTACATGACTTTCTGCTTCAGACCTGTGGCAGCAGGCCAGTCGTATTCATTAGTGCACACCGTGGAAAAACAGTTTTGCAACTAAAGTACGAAAACAAGTGTTTCTCATTGAAAAAGTTTAGGTATTGCCTTCCTGTTTCAGTCCGTTTTCTACCATTTGGTGCCTGGTGAATACAACCCAGACAGAAAGGTGTGTGTGTGGTGGGGCTTTAGGGGTCATGATGAGTGCGGGTGTAGTGCTATTTGCTGTGCGATCTACTACTCATGGTATACCATCCTGTTTGCTCTACCTTTGGTTTCTGCTCCATTGAATCTGTTTGCCAACCAGTTCTGTACTGCACCTGGATTCATCCTCCTTACACTACACAACCACCCACCGGTCTCCAAGCACAGCTACTCATAATAATACATGACTGTGGCCTTTCATGATCTAAGCAGCTGTATGCTATCAAATCAAATCAAATTTATTTATATAGCCCTTTGTACATCAGCTGATATCTCAAAGTGCTGTACAGAAACCCAGCCTAAAACCCCAAACAGCAAGCAATGCAGGTGTAGAAGCACGGTGGCTAGGAAAAACTCCCTAGAAAGGCCAAAACCTAGGAAGAAACCTAGAGAGGAACCAGGCTATGTGGGGTGGCCAGTCCTCTTCTGGCTGTGCCGGGTGGAGATGACGGAGATCTTTGTGGGCTATACTCGGCCCTGTCTCAGGATGGTAAGTTGGTGGTTGAAGATATCCCTCTAGTGGTGTGGGGGCTGTGCTTTGGCAAAGTGGGTGGGGTTATATCCTTCCTGTTTGGCCCTGTCCGGGGGTGTCCTCGGATGGGTCCACAGTGTCTCCTGACCCCTCCTGTCTCAGCCTCCAGTATTTATGCTGCAGTAGTTTATGTGTCGGGGGGCTAGGGTCAGTTTGTTATATCTGGAGTACTTCTCCTGTCCTATTCGGTGTCCTGTGTGAATCTAAGTGTGCGTTCTCTAATTCTCTCCTTCTCTCTTTCTTTCTCTCTCTCGGAGGACCTGAGCCCTAGGACCATGCCCCAGGATTACCTGACATGATGACTCCTTGCTGTCCCCAGTCCACCTGGCCGTGCTGCTGCTCCAGTTTCAACTGTTCTGCCTTCTTATTATTCGAACATGCTTGTCATTTATGAACATTTGAACATCTTGGCCATGTTCTGTTATAATCTCCACCCGGCACAGCCAGAAAAGGACTGGCCACCCCACATATGCTCTCTCTAATTCTCTCTTTTTTTCTCTCTCTCGGAGGACCTGAGCCCTAGGACCATGCCCCAGGACTACCTGACATGATGACTCCTTGCTGTCCCCAGTCCATCTGACCGTGCCTCTTCTCCAGTTTCAACTGTTCTGCCTTATTATTATACGACCATGCTGGTCATTTATGAACATTTGAACATCTTGGCCATGTTCTGTTATAATCTCCACCCAGTCAAACCATAGCCAACTCACTGGCTAACCTACTTGACTGGGCTGAATAATAATACAAGCCTTTACAGTGTAATTATAGGTGCGTTGTCGTAAATCAACATTGAAAGCGTTAGGGACGGTCAAGCAATAGCTCAGATATGGGATATCATTAGCCATTATTCCCATCAGGCCAAGCGGGGTAATTGCAGCATCTATTTCAGTATACACTTTCACCTCTCCATCCATCCGTCCGTCCGTCTCTCTCTCTCTCTCTCTCTCTCTCTCTCTCTCTCTCTCTCTCTCTCTCTCTCTCTCCATCTGTCTGTCTTTCTGTGTCCGTCCGTCCGTCCGTCTCTCTCTCTCTCTCTCTCTCTCTCTCTCTCTCTCTCTCTCTCTCTCCGTCTGTCTGTCTCTCTTCGTCTATCTGTCTGTCTGCCAGCTGGTCAACTCCATTTAGACAATACACCGTGTGACCCCTAACCCTCTGACCTTAAGTCCAGAGTTCTTGCGCATGCGCAGCCGTCCCATCCACATGTCGGTGAGCAGCATCTGGCTGCAAGTGTGGGCGATGAAGTCGCGGTGCTTGGCGGCCACAGCCAGCTGAAGGCAGGTGGCGTTACTCCAGTTCTTCAGCTCGTAGGTTAGCAGCTTCATGGCCATCTGCTCATCCTGCTTGTAAGACTGGTCCAGCAGCTCAACGGCTAGCTGGCCAAACTCACTGAAACACACATATAGGATGTCACACAGTGAATGTTTGAGGTGGACTAGGCTACATTGCAGTCGGACATATCAACATAACGTACAAATAAATGCACTGCTACGCACACACACGCACACACACACACACACACACACACACACACACACACACACACACACACACACACACACACACACACACACACACACACACACACACACACACACACACACACACACACACACACATACATACACACACACACACACCAAACACTAGTCAGAGGATTAGGATAAGACTTCAACAGCCAAACTCTGAGGAACAAACATACCAATATGGTCTGTACTTGACAGAAAGAGAGGTGTCAGGGCTTTGAAGAGAATGTGTGTGTGTGTGTGTGTGTGTGTGTGTGTGTGTGTGTGTGTGTGTGTGTGTGTGTGTGTGTGTGTGTGTGTGTGTGTGTGTGTGTGTGTGTGTGTGTGTGTGTGTGTGTGTGCGCCACCTGGCAGTTCTTCCCTCTAATCAACTTCCAACATTTTCATTACAGTATTTTTACTTGAGCAAGAACACACGAAGAACTAACACGAAGGTCCATCCCACACACATACCATTAATTAAACTACATGTGTGTCATTGGCTAGAGTACCCTATATGTGTTATCATTAGCTCTATAAATGTACGGCAGTCCTATGAGATGTGTGTGTTATCTAAAGCAGGTCAGGCTGAGAGGAGGAGTGTGGATGCCGCTCCAGTCCAGACTCCCAGCTCAACTCCACATTAATCATTTAGAAGAAAACTTTCCTTGAAATAGGTGGCGCTCAGCCTAGAAAATAGACTCTGACCACTTGGTTAGCATCTAGCTCAGCATGCTGAGAAGGTGTGTGTGAGGGGTTAATTTGAGGGTATGCACGCGTGTGGCAAACTCTACAAATGATTACATGTTTGTGATTGCTTGTCTGACTCTTTGTATCTGTGTTTGTTTTGAAATCTATGCGTGCCTGTCTTGTGGTCTATAGTACCTGGAGTTATGGTTGAGCTCCTGTGAGATGTCGTCCACCATGTCGTTCTCGGAGGCCTCGTGGGCCATGGCCTTACACAGCTTACAAGCCACCAGGGCTTTAGCCATGGCCTCCTCCCCGTGCTGCCAGAAGAACAGTGCCATCTTCTGTCTCTTCATCAGCACGGCCCACACCATCAACTCATGGAAAGGGAAGTGGAAGTGGTTTATCTCAGGGTCGTCCAGGTCAATGTCCACCTCCTCCTCCCGTTTCCGTGTAGTCTTCTGACGACCCCTTCGGATCGGCATGTCATCCTTACGCATGGCACACAGGACGAGAGCAGAGAAATGGATTCATTTAGTTTTTAGTTTTTGAATGTGATGCTCAGCCTTGGCACATTGAGGGAGAGAGATGGACATTAAGAGAGACTGTGATCAAGTAATATTATTCACACTGGCTATGGTCTTGGAGAGATGGATGTAGTACCATGGCCACGTATTGATAAAGGCCTATTGGTTTACACTCATGTCAGAGTGAAAGTGGAAAGTACTGACAATTGAGAACTGAGAAAGGCCTTGGTGTTTTATGTCTGTCTGCTTAGGATATTCTGACATTTATTCCAATATTTATTCTGATATTTCCCTACTACTTCCATATCTAATTAAACAGGGAGACTTCAGCTGAGTCAAGATTAATTAATTTTCGATTTTTGGATAAAGGAGTGAATTTAACTGATCTCAGCTAAACTGTGTGAAAATGAGGAAGATTAGTTTAGATTGAATAATATATTCAATTTTGATTTGTTCACAGATTGCCTTAAGTATCCCCATCGACTAAAGACTTCTACTTAGAGATCTCCATGGTAATGGTATCACCATGGTAATGCCTGCTTCACTGACAGACACACAAACATGCAAGGTATCAGAATGCTGTATAAGAAATAATAACACAAGTCACACAAAGTATTTACATTGTCATAAACCCTGTACACAGACAGGATGTCATATCGGGGCATTCTGTTATTTCTTATCAGGGGAAAACACCAAACTGTACAACCTGGACGTAACTAGCCAAGTCATCTGTGATACAAGTCAGTATTCGATGTCCAGCTATGTCTGAGGAAGTTGGGAGATGACGTGGAAACTGTTCACTTGGGGCAACAATGAGCTCTGTTACCTTCATGTAGGTTTTAGTTTTGCTAGGGCGTTGTGGACCGGGATGGCGGATGGTTGCAGGTTCGAATCCAGCGATAGAAAGTTGTTTTTGATACTTTTGTTTTAAGCCTATCCCAAACCTTAACCCTTACCTTAACCATTCAGAGTTAATGCCTAACCTTAACCATTCATAGTTAATGCCTAACCTTAAGAATTTGGAGTTAATGCCTGAACTTAACCCTAACCTTAAAAATTCTGAGTTATTGCCTAAAATTTACCTTAAACACTCTGAAATACAACGTTTGGAACAACTTTGAAATTTGACGTTTGAGGAACATGGAACAACGTCTAATTCTGATGCGAGACTGTGAGAGCTGGTAGAACGTAACATAGTAAACGTGAATCTGTCTCCAACCATTTAGTTTGATATGTTACGTTTTGTATGGTATGTATTCATTTGTGTATGTCCATCATCCATTTCGTATATGTTACGAATTGCAATTCGTACAATATGTTAAAATATTGCAATATGTATGATATGTGCTGAATTCCAATTTGTTGTGCCTAACATTAGCTAGGTTGCTAGGTGGTTAATGCTAACATTAGCTAAGTGGCTAACGTTAGCTAGGCTAGGGGTTAGGGTTAAGGGTTAAGGTTATGAGTTAGGTTAAAGAGATAGGGTTAGGGTTAGGGTTAGGGGAAGGTTTAGCTAAAATGCTAATGTTGTTTGTGATGAGATTCAAACTTGCAACATTTGGGTTGCTAGACATTTGTGCTATACGCCCACCCATTCACCCTGACCAACCACCCTCCTTTCGGTTTATGGAACCACACCAAGCGTAACATATCATACTAATTTGAGTGTCCTTGATTTACTTTTACTATGTTAAGTCTAGTCTATGAGACCAGGCTGAACTGTAAATGAATCATAACGACATTGTGACCCGGAACTCACCTCCATCCCCAGCAGTTTCAGGGCTTTGGGCTGGAAAGGTAACAAAAACATGGTTATAGAGAAATCAACACCCTCAAGGGAAATGTTTCACATTTAAAATATGCACACACATAAAGTGACACAAATACAGAAATATATGCATTAACTAAATAATACAGCTGTCCTGTTCCAGATACACAGTAACCTGTTGTAAACCATACAGTAACCTGTTATAGATTAACAGTAACCTGTTGTAAACAATACAGTAACCTGTTGTAGATTAACAGTAACCTGTTGTAAACCATACAGTAACCTGTTGTAGATTAACAGTAACCTGTTGTAAACCATACAGTAACCTGTTATAGATTAACAGTAACCTGTTGTAAACAATACAGTAACCTGTTGTAGATTAACAGTAACCTGTTGTAAACCATACAGTAACCTGTTGTAGATTAACAGTAACCTGTTGTAAACCATACAGTAACCTGTTATAGATTAACAGTAACCTGTTGTAAACCATACAGTAACCTGTTGTAGATTAACAGTAACCTGTTGTAAACCATACAGTAACCTGTTGTAGATTAACAGTAACCTGTTATAGATTAACAGTAACCTGTTGTAAACCATACAGTAACCTGTTATAGATTAACAGTAACCTGTTGTAAACAATACAGTAACCTGTTGTAGATTAACAGTAACCTGTTGTAAACCATACAGTAACCTGTTGTAGATTAACAGTAACCTGTTGTAAACCATACAGTAACCTGTTATAGATTAACAGTAACCTGTTGTAAACCATACAGTAACCTGTTGTAGATTAACAGTAACCTGTTGTAAACCATACAGTAACCTGTTGTAGATTAACAGTAACCTGTTATAGATTAACAGTAACCTGTTGTAAACAATACAGTAACCTGTTGTAGATTAACAGTAACCTGTTGTAAACCATACAGTAACCTGTTGTAGATTAACAGTAACCTGTTGTAAACCATACAGTAACCTGTTATAGATTAACAGTAACCTGTTGTAAACCATACAGTAACCTGTTGTAGATTAACAGTAACCTGTTGTAAACCATACAGTAACCTGTTGTAGATTAACAGTAACCTGTTGTAGATTAACAGTAACCTGTTGTAAACCATACAGTAACCTGTTATAGATTAACAGTAACCTGTTGTAAACCATACAGTAACCTGTTGTAGATTAACAGTAACCTGTTGTAAACCATACAGTAACCTGTTGTAGATTAACAGTAACCTGTTGTAAACCATACAGTAACCTGTTATAGATTAACAGTAACCTGTTGTAAACCATACAGTAACCTGTTGTAGATTAACAGTAACCTGTTGTAAACCATACAGTAACCTGTTGTAGATTAACAGTAACCTGTTGTAGATTAACAGTAACCTGTTGTAAACCATACAGTAACCTGTTGTAGATTAACAGTAACCTGTTGTAAACCATACAGTAACCTGTTGTAGATTAACAGTAACCTGTTGTAAACCATACAGTAACCTGTTATAGATTAACAGTAACCTGTTGTAAACCATACAGTAACCTGTTGTAGATTAACAGTAACCTGTTGTAAACCATACAGTAACCTGTTGTAGATTAACAGTAACCTGTTGTAAACCATACAGTAACCTGTTATAGATTAACAGTAACCTGTTGTAAACCATACAGTAACCTGTTGTAGATTAACAGTAACCTGTTGTAAACCATACAGTAACCTGTTATAGATTAACAGTAACCTGTTGTAAACCATACAGTAACCTGTTGTAGATTAACAGTAACCTGTTGTAAACCATACAGTAACCTGTTGTAGATTAACAGTAACCTGTTGTAGATTAACAGTAACCTGTTGTAAACCATACAGTAACCTGTTATAGATTAACAGTAACCTGTTGTAAACCATACAGTAACCTGTTGTAGATTAACAGTAACCTGTTGTAGATTAACAATAACCTGTTGTAAACCATACAGTAACCTGTTGTAGATTAACAGTAACCTGTTGTAGATTAACAGTAACCTGTTGTAGACCAGACAGTAACCTGTTGTAAACCAGACAGTAACCTGTTGTAAACCAGACAGTAACCTGTTGTAAACCAGACAGTAACCTGTTGTAAACCAGACACTAACCTGTTGTAAACCATACAGTAACCTGTTGTAAACCATACAGTAACCTGCTGTAGATTAACAGTAACCTGTTGTAAATTAACAGTAACCTGTTGTAGACCAGACAGTAACCTGTTGTAAACCATACAGTAACCTGTTATAGATTAACAGTAACCTGTTGTAAACCATACAGTAACCTGTTGTAGATTAACAGTAACCTGTTGTAGATTAACAGTAACCTGTTGTAAACCATACAGTAACCTGTTATAGATTAACAGTAACCTGTTGTAAACCATACAGTAACCTGTTGTAGATTAACAGTAACCAGTTGTAGATTAACAATAACCTGTTGTAAACCATACAGTAACCTGTTGTAGATTAACAGTAACCTGTTGTAGATTAACAGTAACCTGTTGTAGACCAGACAGTAACCTGTTGTAAACCAGACAGTAACCTGTTGTAAACCAGACAGTAACCTGTTGTAAACCAGACACTAACCTGTTGTAAACCATACAGTAACCTGTTGTAAACCATACAGTAACCTGCTGTAGATTAACAGTAACCTGTTGTAGATTAACAGTAACCTGTTGTAGACCAGACAGTAACCTGTTGTAAACCATACAGTAACCTGTTGTAAACCAGACAGTAACCTGTTGTAAACCAGACAGTAACCTGTTGTAAACCATACAGTAACCTGTTGTAAACCATACAGTAACCTGTTGTAGATTAACAGTAACCTGTTGTAGACCAGACAGTAACCTGTTGTAGATTAACAGTAACCTGTTGTAGATTAACAGTAACCTGTTGTAGACCAGACAGTAACCTGTTGTAAACCATACAGTAACCTGTTGTAAACCATACAGTAACTTGTTGTAGATTAACAGTAACCTGTTGTAGACCAGACAGTAACCTGTTGTAAACCATACAGTAACCTGTTGTAGATTAACAGTAACCTGTTGTAGACCAGACAGTAACCTGTTGTAAACCAGACAGTAACCTGTTGTAGACCAGACAGTAACCTGTTGTAGACCAGACAGTAACCTGTTGTAAACCATACAGTAACCTGTTGTAGACCAGACAGTAACCTGTTGTAGACCAGACAGTAACCTGTTGTAAACCATACAGTAACCTGTTGTAGATTAACAGTAACCTGTTGTAGACCAGACAGTAACCTGTTGTAAACCATACAGTAACCTGTTGTAGATTAACAGTAACCTGTTGTAGACCAGACAGTAACCTGTTGTAAACCAGACAGTAACCTGTTGTAGACCAGACAGTAACCTGTTGTAAACCAGACAGTAACATGTTGTAGACCAGACAGTAACCTGTTCTAGATTAATAGTAACCTGTTGTAAACCAGACAGTAACCTGTTGTAGATTAACAGTAACCTGTTCTAAATTAACAGTAACCTGTTGTAGACCAGACAGTAACCTGTTCTAGATTAACAGTAACCTGTTCTAGATTAACAGTAACCTGTTGTAAACCAGACAGTAACCTGTTCCAGATCAACAGTAACCTGTTGTAAACCAGACAGTAACCTGTTGTAGATTAACAGTAACCTGTTGTAAACCAGACAGTAACCTGTTCTAGACCAGACAGTAACCTGTTGTAAACCAGACAGTAACCTGTTGTAGATTAACAGTAACCTGTTGTAAACCAGACAGTAACCTGTTCCAGATCAACAGTAACCTGTTGTAGACAAGACAGTAACCTGTTCTAGATTAACAGTAACCTGTTCTAGATTAACAGTAACCTGTTCTAGATTAACAGTAACCTGTTGTAAACCAGACAGTAACCTGTTATAGACCAGACAGTAACCTGTTCTAGATTAACAGTAACCTGTTCAAGACCAGACAGTAACCTGTTCTAGACCAGACAGTAACCTGTTCTAGACCAGACAGTAACCTGTTCTAGATTAACAGTAACCTGTTCTACACCAGACAGTAACCTGCTCTAGATTAACAGTAACCTATTCTAGATTAACAGTAACCTGTTCTAGATTAACAGTAACCTGTTATAGCCCAGACAGTAACCTGTTCTAGACCAGACAGTAACCTGTTGTAAACCAGACAGTAACCTGTTGTAAACCAGACAGTAACCTGTTGTAAACCAGACAGTAACCTGTTGTAAACCAGACAGTAACCTGTTGTAAACCAGACACTAACCTGTTGTAAACCATACAGTAACCTGTTGTAAACCATACAGTAACCTGCTGTAGATTAACAGTAACCTGTTGTAAACCAGACAGTAACCTGTTATAGACCAGACAGTAACCTGTTCTAGATTAACAGTAACCTGTTCAAGACCAGACAGTAACCTGTTCTAGACCAGACAGTAACCTGTTCTAGACCAGACAGTAACCTGTTCTAGATTAACAGTAACCTGTTCTACACCAGACAGTAACCTGCTCTAGATTAACAGTAACCTATTCTAGATTAACAGTAACCTGTTCTAGATTAACAGTAACCTGTTATAGCCCAGACAGTAACCTGTTCTAGACCAGACAGTAACCTGTTGTAAACCAGACAGTAACCTGTTGTAAACCAGACAGTAACCTGTTGTAAACCAGACAGTAACCTGTTGTAAACCAGACAGTAACCTGTTGTAAACCAGACACTAACCTGTTGTAAACCATACAGTAACCTGTGGTAAACCATACAGTAACCTGCTGTAGATTAACAGTAACCTGTTGTAGATTAACAGTAACCTGTTGTAGACCAGACAGTAACCTGTTGTAAACCATACAGTAACCTGTTGTAAACCAGACAGTAACCTGTTGTAAACCAGACAGTAACCTGTTGTAAACCATACAGTAACCTGTTGTAGGTTAACAGTAACCTGTTGTAGATTAACAGTAACCTGTTGTAGACCAGACAGTAACCTGTTGTAAACCATACAGTAACCTGTTGTAAACCATACAGTAACCTGTTGTAGATTAACAGTAACCTGTTGTAGACCAGACAGTAACCTGTTGTAGATTAACAGTAACCTGTTGTAGACCAGACAGTAACCTGTTGTAAACCATACAGTAACCTGTTGTAAACCATACAGTAACCTGTTGTAGATTAACAGTAACCTGTTGTAGACCAGACAGTAACCTGTTGTAAACCATACAGTAACCTGTTGTAGATTAACAGTAACCTGTTGTAGACCAGACAGTAACCTGTTGTAAACCAGACAGTAACCTGTTGTAGACCAGACAGTAACCTGTTGTAGACCAGACAGTAACCTGTTGTAAACCATACAGTAACCTGTTGTAGACCAGACAGTAACCTGTTGTAGACCAGACAGTAACCTGTTGTAAACCATACAGTAACCTGTTGTAGATTAACAGTAACCTGTTGTAGACCAGACAGTAACCTGTTGTAAACCATACAGTAACCTGTTGTAGATTAACAGTAACCTGTTGTAGACCAGACAGTAACCTGTTGTAAACCAGACAGTAACCTGTTGTAGACCAGACAGTAACCTGTTGTAAACCAGACAGTAACATGTTGTAGACCAGACAGTAACCTGTTCTAGATTAATAGTAACCTGTTGTAAACCAGACAGTTTAGTGTTTATTGGCTTATTTCACTGTAGAGCCTCTAGTCCTGCTCACTATACCTTATCCAACCTATTAGTTCCACCACCCACACATGCAATGACATCTCCTGGTTTCAACGATGTTTCTAGAGACAATATCTCTCTCTTCATCACTCAATACCTAGGTTTACCTCCACTGTATTCACATCCTACCATACATTTGTCTGTACATTATACCTTGATGCTATTTTATCGCCCCCAGAAACCTCCTTTTACTCTATGTTCCAGACGTTCTAGACGACCAATTCTCATAGCTTTTAGCCGTACCCTTATTCTACTCCTCCTATGTTCCTCTGGCGATGTAGAGGTGAATCCAGGCCCTGCAGTGCCTAGCTCCACTCCTATTCCCCAGGCGCTCTCTTTTGACGACTTCTGTAACCGTAATAGCCTTGGTTTCATGCATGTTAACATTAGAAGCCTCCTCCCTAAGTTTGTTCTATTCACTGCTTTAGCACACTCTGCCAACCCGGATGTTCTAGCTGTGTCTGAATCCTGGCTTAGGAAGACCACCAAAAACTCAGACATTTTAATTCCAAACTACAACATTTTCAGACAAGATAGAACTGCCAAAGGGGGCGGTGTTGCAATCTACTGCAAAGATAGCCTGCAGAGTTCTGTCCTACTATCCAGGTCTGTACCCAAACAATTTGAACTTCTACTTTTAAAAATCCACCTCTCTAAAAACAAGTCTCTCACCGTTGCCGCCTGCTATAGACCACCCTCTGCCCCCAGCTGTGCTCTGGACACCATATGTGAACTGATTGCCCCCCATCTATCTTCAGAGTTCGTGCTGCTAGGCGACCTAAACTGGAACATGCTTAACACCCCAGCCATCCTACAATCTAAACTTGATGCCCTCAATCTCACACAAATTATCAATGAACCTACCAGGTACCTCCCCAAAACCTTAAACACGGGCACCCTCATAGATATCATCCTAACCAACTTCCCCTCTAAATACACCTCTGCTGTCTTCAACCAAGATCTCAGCGATCACTGCCTCATTGCCTGCATCCGTAATGGGTCAGCGGTCAAACGACCGCCACTCATCACTGTAAAACGCTCCCTGAAACACTTCTGCGAGCAGGCCTTTCTAATCGACCTGGCCGGGGTATCCTGGAAGGATATTGATCTCATCCCGTCAGTAGAGGATGCCTGGATATTTTTTTAAAATGCCTTCCTAACCATCCTAAATAAACATGCCCCATTCAAGAAATTTAGAACCAGGAACAGATATAGCCCTTGGTTCTCCCCAGACCTGACTGCCCTTAACCAACACAAAAACATCCTATGGCGTTCTGCATTAGCATCGAACAGCCCCTGTGATATGCAGCTGTTCAGGGAAGCTAGAAATCATTATACACAGGCAGTTAGAAAAGCCAAGGCTAGCTTTTTCAAGCAGAAATTTGCTTCCTGCAACACTAACTCAAAAAAGTTCTGGGACACTGTAAAGTCCATGGAGAATAAGAACACCTCCTCCCAGCTGCCCACTGCACTGAAGATAGGAAACACTGTCACCACTGATAAATCCACCATAATTGAGAATTTCAATAAGCATTTTTCTACGGCTGGCCATGCTTTCCACCTGGCTACTCCTACCCCGGACAACAGCACTGCACCCCCAACAGCAACTCGCCCAAGCCTTCCCCATTTCTCCTTCTCCCAAATCCATTCAGCTGATGTTCTGAAAGAGCTGCAAAATCTGGACCCCTACAAATCAGCCGGGCTAGACAATCTGGACCCTTTCTTTCTAAAATTATCTGCCGAAATTGTTGCCACCCCTATTACTAGCCTGTTCAACCTCTCTTTCGTGTCGTCTGAGATTCCCAAAGATTGGAAAGCAGCTGCGGTCATCCCCCTCTTCAAAGGGGGGGACACTCTTGACCCAAACTGCTACAGACCTATATCTATCCTACCGTGCCTTTCTAAGGTCTTCGAAAGCCAAGTCAACAAACAGATTACCGACCATTTCGAATCTCACCATACCTTCTCTGCTATGCAATCTGGTTTCAGAGCTGGTCATGGGTGCACCTCAGCCACGCTCAAGGTCCTAAACGATATCTTAACCGCCATCGATAAGAAACATTACTGTGCAGCCGTATTCATTGATCTGGCCAAGGCTTTCGACTCTGTCAATCACCATATCCTCATCGGCAGACTCGACAGCCTTGGTTTCTCAAATGATTGCCTCGCCTGGTTCACCAACTACTTCTCTGATAGAGTTCAGTGTGTCAAATCGGAGGCTCTGCTGTCCGGACCTCTGGCAGTCTCTATGGGGGTGCCACAGGGTTCAATTCTTGGACCGACTCTCTTCTCTGTATACATCAATGAGGTCGCTCTTGCTGCTGGTGAGTCCCTGATCCACCTCTACGCAGACGACACCATTCTGTATACTTCCGGCCCTTCTCTGGACACTGTGTTAACAACCCTCCAGGCAAGCTTCAATGCCATACAACTCTCCTTCCGTGGCCTCCAATTGCTCTTAAATACAAGTAAAACTAAATGCATGCTCTTCAACCGATCGCTACCTGCACCTACCCGCCTGTCCAACATCACTACTCTGGACGGCTCTGACTTAGAATACGTGGACAACTACAAATACTTAGGTGTCTGGTTAGATTGTAAACTCTCCTTCCAGACCCATATCAAACATCTCCAATCCAAAGTTAAATCTAGAATTGGCTTCCTATTTCGCAACAAAGCATCCTTCACTCATGCTGCCAAACATACCCTTGTAAAACTGACCATCCTACCAATCCTCGACTTTGGCGATGTCATTTACAAAATAGCCTCCAATACCCTACTCAACAAATTGGATGCAGTCTATCACAGTGCAATCCGTTTTATCACCAAAGCCCCATATACTACCCACCATTGCGACCTGTACGCTCTCGTTGGCTGGCCCTCGCTTCATACTCGTCGCCAAACCCACTGGCTCCATGTCATCTACAAGACCCTGCTAGGTAAAGTCCCCCCTTATCTCAGCTCGCTGGTCACCATAGCATCTCCCACCTGTAGCACACGCTCCAGCAGGTATATCTCTCTAGTCACCCCCAAAACCAATTCTTTCTTTGGCCGCCTCTCCTTCCAGTTCTCTGCTGCCAATGACTGGAACGAACTACAAAAATCTCTGAAACTGGAAACACTTATCTCCCTCACTAGCTTTAAGCACCAACTGTCAGAGCAGCTCACAGATTACTGCACCTGTACATAGCCCACCTATAATTTAGCCCAAACAACTACCTCTTTCCCAACTGTATTTAATTTTTATTTATTTATTTATTTTGCTCCTTTGCACCCCATTATTTTTTTATTTTCTACTTTGCACATTCTTCCATTGCAAAACTACCATTCCAGTATTTTACTTGCTATATTGTATTTACTTTGCCATCTTGGCCTTTTTTGCCTTTACCTCCCTTCTCACCTCATTTGCTCACATTGTATATAGACTTGTTTATACTGCATTGTTGACTATGTTTGTTTTTACTCCATGTGTAACTCTGTGTCGTTTTATCTGTCGAACTGCTATGCTTTATCTTGGCCAGGTCGCAATTGTAAATGAGAACTTGTTCTCAACTTGCCTACCTGGTTAAATAAAGGTAAAAAATAAATAAACAGTAACCTGTTGTAGATTAACAGTAACCTGTTCTAAATTAACAGTAACCTGTTGTAGACCAGACAGTAACCTGTTCTAGATTAACAGTAACCTGTTCTAGATTAACAGTAACCTGTTGTAAACCAGACAGTAACCTGTTCCAGATCAACAGTAACCTGTTGTAAACCAGACAGTAACCTGTTGTAGATTAACAGTAACCTGTTGTAAACCAGACAGTAACCTGTTCCAGATCAACAGTAACCTGTTGTAGACAAGACAGTAACCTGTTCTAGATTAACAGTAACCTGTTCTAGATTAACAGTAACCTGTTCTAGATTAACAGTAACCTGTTATAAACCAGACAGTAACCTGTTATAGACCAGACAGTAACCTGTTCTAGATTAACAGTAACCTGTTCAAGACCAGACAGTAACCTGTTCTAGACCAGACAGTAACCTGTTCTAGATTAACAGTAACCTGTTCTACACCAGACAGTAACCTGCTCTAGATTAACAGTAACCTATTCTAGATTAACAGTAACCTGTTCTAGATTAACAGTAACCTGTTGTAAACCAGACAGTAACCTGTTGTAGACTAGACAGTAACCTGTTCTAGATTAACAGTAACCTGTTATAGCCCAGACAGTAACCTGTTCTAGACCAGACAGTAACCTGTTCTAGATTAACAGTAACCTGTTCTACACCAGACAGTAACCTGTTCTAGATTAACAGTAACCTGTTGAAAACCAGACAGTAACCTGTTGTAGACTAGACAGTAACCTGTTCTAGATTAACAGTAACCTGTTCTAGTCCAGACAATAACCTGTTCTAGATTATCAGTAACCTGTTCTACACCAGACAGTAACCTGTTCTAGATTAACAGTAACCTGTTCTAGATTAACAGTAACCTGTTGTAAACCAGACAGTAACCTGTTGTAGACCAGACAGTAACCTGTTCTAGACCAGACAGTAACCTGTTCTAGACCAGACAGTAACCTGTTCTAGATGATCAGTAACCTGTTCTACACCAGACAGTAACCTGTTCTACATTAACAGTAACCTGTTCTAGATTAACAGTAACCTGTTCTACACCAGACAGTAACCTGTTCTAGATGAACAGTAACCTGTTCTAGATTAACAGTAACCTGTTCTAGACCAGACAGTAACCTGTTCTAGACCAGACAGTACCCTGTTCTAGACCAGACAGTAACCTGTTCTAGACCAGACAGACAGTAACCTGTTGTAGACAAGACAGTAACCTGTTGTAGATTAACAGTAACCTGTTCTAGATTAACAGTAACCTGTTGTAAACCAGACAGTAACCTGTTGTAGACCAGACAGTAACCTGTTCTAGATTAACAGTAACCTGTTCTAGACCAGACAGTAACCTGTTGTAGACCAGACAGTAACCTGTTCTAGACCAGACAGTAACCTGTTGTAGACAAGACCTGTTGTAGATTAACAGTAACCTGTTCTAGATTAACAGTAACCTGTTGTAGACCAGACAGTAACCTGTTCTAGATTAACAGTAACCTGTTCTAGACCAGACAGTAACCTGTTGTAGACAAGACCTGTTGTAGATTAACAGTAACCTGTTGTAGACCAGACAGTAACCTGTTCTAGATTAACAGTAACCTGTTCTAGACCAGACAGTAACCTGTTCTACACCAGACAGTAACCTGTTCTAGATTAACAGTAACCTGTTCTAGATTAACAGTATCCTGTTCCAGATGAACAGTAACCTGTTCCAGATTAACAGTAACCTGTTGTAGACCAGACAGTAACCTGTTCTAGATTAACAGTAACTTGTTCTAGACCAGACAGTAACCTGTTCTAGATTAACAGTAACCTGTTCTAGATTAACAGTAACCTGTTCTACACCAGACAGTAACCTGTTCTAGATTAACAGTAACCTGTTCTAGATTAACAGTAACCTGTTCTAGACCAGACAGTAACCTGTTCTAGATTAACAGTAACCTGTTCTAGATTAACAGTAACCTGTTCTAGATTAACAGTAACCTGTTCTAGACCAGACAGTAACCTGTTCTAGATTAACAGTAACCTGTTCTACACCAGACAGTAACCTGTTCTAGATTAACAGTAACCTGTTCTAGATTAACTGGAACTTGTTCTAGACCAGACAGTAACCTGTTCTAGATTAACAGTAACCTGTTCTAGATTAACAGTAACTTGCTCTAGACCAGACAGTAACCTGTTCCAGTTAGATTTTAACCATTAACCTAGATTAACAGTTGTCTTTAGATATACTGAACAAAAATATAAATGCAACAGGCAGCAATTTCAAAGTTTTTACTGAGTTACAGTTCATACAACGAAATCAGTCAATTGAAGTACATTTTTCATGGCCCTAATTTATGGATTTCACATGACTAAGCAGGGGTGCAGCCATGGGTGGGCCTTGGATGGCATCCACTGGGGAGCCAGGCCCAGCCAGAGTTTGTCGCCACAGAATGGCTTTATTACAGACATAAATACTCCTCAGTGCACCCCCCTTCAGACGATCCCACAGGTGTAGAATCCAGATGTGGAGGTCCTGGCCTGGCGTGGTTACACGTGGTCTGTGGTTGTAAGGCCAGTTGGACGTACTTCCAATTTCTCTAAAACAATATTGTAGGCAGCTAATGGTAGAGAAATGAACATTCCCTTAAAACTTGAGACATCTGTGGAGTGGTGTTATATGACTAAACTGCAAATTTTTAAAATACCTTAAATTGTCCCCAGCACAAGGTGCACCTGTGTAACGATCATAATGTTTAATCAGCTTCTTGATATGCCACACCTGTTAGGTGAAAGGACTATCTTGGCAAAGGAGAAATGCTCACTAACAGGGATGTAAACACATGTGTACACAATATTTGAGACAAAATCTGCTTTTTGTACATACATTTTGGGGATTTTTTTTTATTTCAGCTCATGAAACACGGGACCAACATTTACATGTTGCATTTCTATTTTTCTTCAGTGAAGTAACCTGTTACCGTAACCTGCTCTCTTTCATCGGTGTGTGTTTGTGTGTGAGGGCAAGGCTGGCTAAGTGGAGTTCCATGCAGCGGAAGGCCCTCTAAGGCGTATTAAAGCAGGCTGTGTATGAATTTTGTATTCATCAGCCATCATGTGATCTACTTCCCCAACTGCTGGTAAAATAACTCAGGCCTCCTGTGGGGATGTTGATATCTGTATCTATTTCAGGGCTGTGTTCCTACCACTGTGTGTGTCTGTGTGTGTCTGTGTTTGTGTGTGTGCGTGCCAGCTTTCCCACTGCTGTTTTATCTAACATGAGACTGTCAGTGTGCCCAAATCTTTTCAAAACAGATCAAAGATAAGCTAGATGGCTACCTCTTCTTCTTGCATCCTCTGTCTCTCTTTTTCTATCCTTCACTTTTGCCATCTGTTTTTAGTCTATTGCACACACACACACACACACACACACACACACACACACACACACACACACACACACACACACACACACACACACACACACACACACACACACACACACACACACACACAATGCTGGAATAGTCATTGCTCTACACCAGGGCTCTCCAACCCTATTCCTGGAGAGTTACCATCCTGTACGTTTTTGCTCTAACCCCAGTTTTAACTGACCTGATTCAGTTTATCAACCAGCTAATTATGTGAATTAGGTGCGCTAGACTTGGGTCAGAGTGAAAACCTATAGACGGTAGCTCTCCAGGAACAGGGTCGGAGTGAAAACCTATAGGACGGTAGCTCTCCAGGAACAGGGTCAGAGTGAAAACCTATAGGACGGTAGCTCTCCAGGAACAGGGTCAGAGTGAAAACCTATAGACGGTAGCTCTCCAGGAACAGGGTCGGAGTGAAAACCTATAGGACGGTAGCTCTCCAGGAACAGGGTCGGAGTGAAAACCTATAGGACGGTAGCTCTCCAGGAACAGGGTCAGAGTGAAAACCTATAGACGGTAGCTCTCCAGGAACAGGGTCGGAGTGAAAACCTATAGACGGTAGCTCTCCAGGAACAGGGTCAGAGTGAAAACCTATAGACGGTAGCTCTCCAGGAACAGGGTCGGAGTGAAAACCTATAGACGGTAGCTCTCCAGGAACAGGGTCGGAGTGAAAACCTATAGGACGGTAGCTCTCCAGGAACAGGGTCGGAGTGAAAACCTATAGGACGGTAGGTCTCCAGGAACAGGGTCGGAGTGAAAACCTATAGGACGGTAGCTATCCAGGAACAGGGTCGGAGTGAAAACCTATAGGACGGTAGCTATCCAGGAACAGGGTCGGAGTGAAAACCTATAGGACGGTAGCTCTCCAGGAACAGGGTCGGAGTGAAAACCTATAGGACGGTAGCTCTCCAGGAACAGGGTCGGAGTGAAAACCTATAGGACGGTAGGTCTCCAGGAACAGGGTCGGAGTGAAAACCTATAGGACGGTAGCTCTCCAGGAACAGGGTTGGAAAATCCTGCTCTACACAATAGTCCTTCTATCATGGACTGTTCCACTGTTCTTTAAGGAGCCTTGTCTTGAAGGAGGCCGTGAAACAGCACAATCAACAATAAAATATCTCCTTTCTATCTCACAGCCATTGTTCCTAACAGTATAATGTAGTGCAGTTCAGCACTGCTTTCTATTAGCAGTGTGTGAGAGATGAAGAGGGAGAAAATGAGGCCGTATCCCTAGTGCAGGTTCCAGTTAGAGTGACATGCATGTACATCCTGCATTCAGAGGGACTGCATAGTGATTCATATTCATTTACAGAACCTTTGATCACACAAAAAACAGGTTCATTAAGTACCACATTTCCATCACTCCAAAAGTGAGGCTCGGGTTGGCTTTCAATTGGCTTGTCAGTTTGTGTTACTGTTACTACAGAGCACCTGTCCACACAGCAGTACCTTCTTTAACTGTTCAGTCTGAACAGGCGACAAACCATCCCATCACCTGCATTCAGCCCCGAATAAACTGACAAAAAGCACCACACAACCCACTACTGTTAGTCAAAACCTAATCCCACACATTGCGTATCCTCACAGCTCACACACACAGGCATTCAGTTCAGCCTCATATCCATCACACATACACAAAGACACAGACACATGGGCTGGAATTAAACCTGCCATAGCAAAATCAATACAGGGTATTTCTTTACAAACATCATCCCACATGGACACATGCTTCTCTTCTTCTTCTGAAAACTGAAAGCCTACCTGAGGTGAGTCCACCAGGTTAGTAGTTGTAGGTTTGTA
Organism: Oncorhynchus kisutch; assembly: GCF_002021735.2. Taxonomy (NCBI): domain Eukaryota; kingdom Metazoa; phylum Chordata; class Actinopteri; order Salmoniformes; family Salmonidae; genus Oncorhynchus; species Oncorhynchus kisutch. The sequence goes on along the minus strand of NC_034176.2, from coordinate 19,855,064 downwards.
TATAGTACCTAAGACCAGTCAGTTAGTTTATTGGAACATGGGAAAAAGAGCTACTGCATAAATACTGCAATGCAGGTTTGATTAAATTGAGCCCACAGAGACAAGTAGACATGGTAAACATTGGGGACAACAACTGTCCCCACTCATTGAAGCTACGAAAGTTCAAGGCCGACCGCGGTACTGCAGACATTGTTAGCAGAAAACAGGATCCTCAATTATAGTGAATGGAAAAAATTTAATCTTCGTGGCAAACTTTGTGTAAATATGATTCTTTTTTGAAGACAATCATGATGCCAATAATTGCTTCCAATTCACCAGATATACTGTATGTCCTTTAACCGATTATTTGACAATCTCACACAGAAGAGGTGATAAGGATAATTTAGTTGCTAATGGCACCTTGCAGTACCCTGGTCAGCCTTCAACTTGAGTTAATCAATGAGAGGGAGCAGCACTGAGCTAGCCTGCAAGGTCACTTCCTGGAGTAGGTCAAACTGTGTATGTTATGTCTCCATGAGACGCTATCTTAACCGACTTCATTTGGCTTCAATGCGCTATTGATTCCCCACATATGAATAGTGTCACGTGATTGATGGCTTTGTCCACTTACTATGTATACAGTCATTGACATTTATGCACATATTTTGCCTTCAATAAGTATTCACTCCCCTTGACTTTTTCAACATTTTGTTGTGTTCGAAAAAATGGGATTAAAATGGATTTCATTGTGATTTTTTTGTCAACGATTTACACAAAATACTCTGTAATGTCAAAGTGGAAGAACAAAATAAATGTAAAATAAAACACTAATATGTCTTGATTAGATTAATATTCGACCCCCTGAGTCAAAACATGTTAGAATCCCCTTTGGCAGCATTTACAAAAGTGTATTTCTGGGTAAGTCTCTAAGAGCTTTGCACACTTGGATTGAACAATAATTGCACACTATTCTTTAAATCGGTTGTTGATGATTGCTAGACAGACATTTTAGGGCTCGCCATAGATTTTCAAGCTGATTTAAGTCGAAACTGTAACTAGGCCACTCAGGAGCATTCAGTGTGGTATTAGTAAGCAACTCCAGTGTATATTTGGCCTTGTATTTTAGGTTATTGTCCTGCTGAAAGATATATATTTTTCTCCCATTGTCTGTTAGAAAGACTGGACTAGGTTTTCCTCCAGGATTTTGCCTGTGCTTAGCTCAATTCCGTTTATTTTTATCATAAAAAACTCCCTAGTCCTTGCCAATGACAATCATACCCATAACATGATGCAGCCACCACCGTGCTTGAAAATATGAAGAGTGGTACTCAATGATGTGCTGTGTTGGATTATTGGGCCCAAACATAACGCTTTGTATTCAGGACATAAATAGCTAATCAAATGGCCACCTGGACTACCTGCATTGACCCTTTTTTGCACTCCCTTGCATTGACTCCATGCACACACACTGGACTCTACCTACACACACACACATTCACACTCATGACATACGCTGCTGCTACTGTCTATTATCTATCCGGTTGCCTAGTCACTTTACCCCTACCTATATGTATAGTACATAGCTACCTCAATTACCTCGTACACCTGCACATCGACTTGGTACTGGTACTCTCTGTATATTGCCATGTAATTTTTTATTCCCTATATATAGCCATGTTATTTTCTACTTCCTGTATATAGCCATGCTATTTTTACTTGTTATTTTTTATTTGTTATTCACTATTTATTTATTCCTTGTGTTACTATTTCAATTTTTTATTACATTTTTATCTTATCTTTAACTCTGCTGACTCAAGACATTTTAGCTTTTCATGATCTATTATTTTAATTAATTCCACTTTAACATCATGGGTTGTGGGCCAGTGACAAAATAATCTTAATTTAATACATTTTAAACCCAGGCTGTAGCACAACTACATGTGGAAAACGTATAGGGGTGTGAATACTTTCTGAAGGCACTGTTTCATTTGCAGAATAGGAAAGTGTAAAGCCACTCACTCGTTTGGGTCCAAAGAGGTTATGATACAGCGTTCTAAACCTCTTCCTGGTGTAGTTGCATCGGTAAGCTCCGCCCATCAAGTACTCGATGACCAATCCAATGTCAATGAGACTAATGCGGTAATCTGGTGGGAGGTTACCCTGGGGACCGAGAAATTGGTGAGACCACGCCGCACACTCCCACGACAGTTGAGCATAAGAAGGTGAAAGGAAGAGAAAACAACACACACAAATCATACACACTTCACGTCACACATTCACACACATTTGTTTTGTGCTAAAAAGAATAGGTGATTAGTTGATTCACCTTGAAGTAGATCCAACTGAACCCTGGATATTCTTGCTTGGAAAGAGCACACAAGGTCAGTGAGTATACAGCACAAGGCCAAGGAGAGATGGGAGACACAGACCCCCAGATAAGATCACAGAGTTTATAACCTAACCTAATTTAAATGACCTTAGCTTAATTTAAATGAAGTTAGCTTAGCTTTAATTTAGCAGTTTAGCTTAGCTTAATTTATCATAACTTAGCTAAATTTAACTTAGGTTATTTCAACAGCACTGAGATCGACATCAGTATACTGTACTCTGAGAGGAGAGTGGTGGAGGAGTCAAGGAGGTAGGAGGAAGAGGGAGACCATGAAAATAGGGAAAAGGTTAAGGAGAAGATGGAAAAATACTAATCTTGAGGAAATGGAAAAATCTAAAAATCAGATCAATGCTTACTTAATTTGTCTGATTGCTATGTACTAATTTGCATATGTAATATATGACCAGATCTTATCAGGGGTTCAGTGCTGGAAGAGAGAGACAACCAGAAGTCTGAAGATGAGGATAAAAGGAGAAAAAATGAGAGACGTTTCTTGTTAGAAATAGGCCTTCATCATCCACTTCAGCTAGTAGGCAGAACTCTATGAGCCCACTGTAATTTACCAGGAGGCCATTAGGTCTAAACCAGTGGAGGCCGGTGAGCGGGAAAAATAGGGAAGTTGGGCTCCTGCTGCTCCTTAGAGCTGGGCCAATTATCATACATCTACGGACCATCTCATCCACTGCCCCTGGTTACTTTAGTGGGAAGTTCCCTATATGCCCCATCAAAACGTACTCTATTTTGTTTCTGTTATCCCAGTAAAGCCTCAGTTATCCAGCCAAAGCTCAGAGGCAACCCTTTGAAGTGGGAGAACTCCCAAGGAGGATGCGCTTGTGTTTTTTCACACAAGTTCCGATTAAACGCAGCACTATGCCGTTCCCCGTCCTCTAAATAGAACGTTCTAAACCTTGCTGGGTGAACATACTCTATCCCATGTTGGCTACATTATTGGCTACATCTATTACCATGTCAGAGCACTGCCCTGCTGCTCCCTTCAAACAAACTATCCCTACAATGAGTGACCTGACCTCACCATCACTCTGGGGTCCTAGAGGTGCACTTACACAGTCTTATGATGCCGAGACCTGAATACAAATAGTATTTATTTCCTGTCAAATATTTTGAGCGTTAAATCAAGCATGTCTGAAATTCCATGTGGGCAGGGTTTGCCCGTATGGAACTAGCTATTGTATTGGTTCGAGTGCACCAAACAAGCTCAGTCAAACACACCTAAAGTAGTTGAACCAAAATAAATGATATTTGTTTACCGTGTCTGCTTACACGCTCATACGGTTGTACACAGTAGCGGCAATCACATTGATTAGGTATAGGCCCCCAAGTCAATCAATTGCAGATAAAGGAAAAGCACACTACAGGTTCACTCAGAATGTTTAACTCTGCATTGTCACGCCCTGGCCATAGAGAGGCTTTTTAATCTCTATTTTGGTTAGGCCAGGGTGTGACTAGGGTGGGCATTCTATGTTTTGTATTTATATGTCTTGGCCTGGTATGGTTCTCAATCAGGGACAGCTGTCTATCGTTGTCTCTGATTGAGAACCATACTTAGGTACCCTTTTCTCCCACCTGTTTTGTGGGAAGTTAACTTTGTACTTGTTCAGGGCACATAGCCCAAAGCTTCACGGTTTGTCTTCGTTCCGGGCACAGAGCCCAAAGCTTTGTTTTGTTCTTCGTTTTGTCGGCGTCATTTTAAAATAAATTTCAAATGTACGCTTACCATGCTGCACCTTGGTCAAGTCCTTCAGCCAGCCGTGACATGCATTTTGTAGGCAGGTGTGGTTTCTTCACAAAATGTCACCCTGGGTGTGTCAGTTTTAACAAGGTTAACACCTCCCATACTGCATAATTATTATGATAGAGCTTGCAGTGCCCTTCTCCTTTATCTTCAGTTGTTTGCATTGGGGCCATTGTACAGTGGGTCCGAAATGATTGATACCCTTGATAAAGATGAGCAAAAATGACTTTATAAACTATTTTGTATGCGTCAACAAAAAATATATAGTATTATTTTATACTAATACAGTTGCTCAGGGAAAGAGATTTTGTTTAACAAGTAAAATGTTATATAATTTATTTGGAACCCCGCTATATATTTCAACTAACTGATGAACTTTTATTGTAAAAAGCTGTAACACCTCAACTTGCTTTTATGATGCTAGGTACAAAAGCCTGTACACAACTGCAGTCATGCAGTAAGCCAAAAGATGTCAGCTAGTTTCATCACTCCAAGTCATGTCAGGTTGATTTATTCCAGCACCAGAGGATCCAAGGGTTAGAGTTCAGGGGCCAAAGTTACACACTAAAGCCAATAGCAGTTGCACACTCCCTCTCGTGGACTTAAAGATGGTTTCCCTTCATCCGATGCTTACATAAATTCAATGATTTTAAATCCATAATGTGTGGAGAATCATGACATAGCCAATGATAGTCTAATATTTCCTCCAGAGAGAGAACAGGGGAAGAGGACAGGATGTTTGGGCCATCCTGATTAAAGCAATGCATCCTACTATACTGCACACCAATTCCACACACTCAATACCACACCTTCACACAGCAAGACAAGAGGAAGAGAATAAAAACACAGATATTGGGCAAAAGCCTAAACCGCCATGCTCTATGGTTTGTGTGAGCTTTATCATACGTTTTAATTTGATAAAATATAAATAACTAATAGATAGTATATACAGTACCAGTCAAAAGTTTGGACACACCTACTCATTCCAGGGTTTTTCTTTATTTTTACTATTTTCTACATTGTAGAATAATAGTGAAGACATCAAAACTATGAAATAACACATATGGAATCATCTATTAACCAAAAAAGTGTTATAAAATAATTTAAAAAATAATATTTGAGATTCTTCAAAGTAGCCACCCTTTGCCTTGATGACACCTTTGTACACCCTTGGCATTCTCTCAACAATCATCATGTGGTAGTCACCTTGAATGCATTTCAAATAACAGGTGTGCCATGTTAAAAGTTAATTTGTGGAATTTCTTTCCTTCTTAATGTGTTTGAGCCAATCTCTTGTGTTGTGACAAGGTAAGGGTGGTATACAAAAGATAGCCCTATTTGGTAAAAGACCAAGTCCATATCATGGCAAGAACAGCTCAAATAAGCAAAGAGAATCGACAGTCCATCATTACTCTAAGATATTAAGGTCCGTCAATCCGGAAAATGTCAAGAACTTTGAAAGTTTCTTCAAGTGCAGTCACAAAAATCATCAAGCGCTAGGATGAAACTGGCTCTCATAAGGACTGCCACAGGAATGGAAGACCCAGAGTTACCTCTGCTGCAGAGGATAAGTTCATTAGAGTTACCAGCCTCAGAAATTAAAGCCCAAATAAATGCTTCACAGAGTTCAAGTAACAGACACATCTCAACATCAACTGTTCAGAGGAGACTGCTTTAATCAGGCCTTCATGGTCGAATTGCTGCAAAATAAGAACACTGCTAAAGGACATCAATAATAATAAGAGACTTGCTTGGGCCAAGAAACATGAGCAATGGACATTAGAAATCTGTGGTCTGATGAGTCCAAATTTGAGATTTTTGGTTCCAACCGCCATGTCTTTGTGAGACGCAGAGTAGGTGAAAGGAGGATCTCCGCATATGTGGTTCCCACCGTGAAGCATGGAGGAGGAGGTGTGATGGTGTGGAGGTGCTTTGCTGGTGACAATATCTGTGATTTATTTAGAATTCAAGGCACACTTAACCAGCATGGCTACCACAGCATTCTGCAGCGATACGCCATCCCATCTGGTTTGTGCTTAAGGGGATTATCATTGGTTTTTCAACAGGACAATGACCCGAAACTCACCTCCAGGCTGTGTAAGGGCTATTTGACCAAGAAGGAGAGTGATGGAGTGCTGGATCAGATTGCCTGGCCTCCACAATCACCTGACCTCCACCCAATTGAGATGGTTTGGGATGAGTTGGACCGCAGAGTGAAGGAAAAGCAGCCAACAAGTGCTCAGGATATGTGGGAACTCCTTCAAGACTGTTGGAAAAGCATTCCAGGTGAAGCTGGCTGAGAGAATGCCAGCCATGTGCAAATCTGTCATCAAGTCAAAGGGTGGCTACTTTGAAGAATCTCAAATATTTTTTTATATATTTTTTTATTACACTTTTTTGGTTATTACATGATTCCATATGTGTTATTTCATAGTTTTGATGTCTTCACTATTCTACAATGTAGAACATAGTCAAAAAGAAAGAAAGACCCTTGAATGAGTAGGTGTGTCCAAACTTTTGATTGGTACTGTATATTCCAATATCCATTTATTGGTATATGTGTATGCGTGCGTGTGTGTGCGTGTTGCTTGGTTATGTGTGTTGAGCATGTGTGTGTGCACAAGACTCATTAGTCCAATCCTCCGAAGTGCCTGTACGGTCCTCACCCTGCCTACAGAGCTAAGGGGGTTATGGGAACTGTTAAATGAGGGATGATTACACCATGACCTCCAGTAACCTCTACAGCTCTCCCATAGGAGCACATGTTACTGTAATCAACTATGATTCTATTCATCAGAACTAAATACAGATGCTGCTGACCTATGACCTTCTTTGAGATTTCACTAAAGGAAGTTCAAGAGCGTAATGGGTCATCATCTCAAGTTAAGGAGGAACATTTTTGTACATTTGTTTTGTTACATGGTACTGTAGTTCTGTCATAGAATTATCTAAAGGATTTTGGTTAACATTGGCATAATTTGTATGACATAAAATTTATAAAATGTTTATAAACTATTAATAGCAGTCCACTATTTGTAAACATTATACACATTTATATGCATTTATAAGCAATTAGTATTATTAGCCTTACAAATCATAAACATGTATAACATTTATAATGCAAGCAATTACAAGCATAAAGGCTTGTTCATGAAAGTTATTGTAAAATATTAGTGGCTTTTGTATATTATAGAATAGAATGAGGTATCAGTATTAGAGGGCTAAGGAACAAGCAAGACAGACACAGGCAGAGAGTAGTAGAAAAAGTAATGCCTCATATACAGTCAACAGTCTAATCTCAGACTAACTCTCCATAATGAATGGCATGTTGTACACACTCACTCCTCAATGAGACACCCAATTTGGTGTCAATTGCAGAGAGATAGCAAAACATAATGGTAGCTCATTTTAAATAATTGTGTCAAGGCTAAGTGAACTGTGACAGCTACAATTGGAAGTAGCCTGGAATACTGTGCACATTTGCTTTCAGGAGTGTTTTTCCCCGGTTTAATGTCAGAGATGCAAGACTACTATACGTTCCACAGTGCAGGGTTAGTGTGCATACGGATACATAATACACATTGGACCCAAATGGAGTAATAATGGATTGGATTTGTATGGGAGTGAGTGTGTACAGAGCAAAGGAAAGAGTGATGGGAGGGGTAGAGACCAGTGAAGGCTGGTGGGAGGAGCTATAGGAGGACAGGCTCATTGTAATGGCTGGAATGGTCATAAATGGAACGTTATCAAACACACCAAACATATGAAAACCACGTTTGACTCCATTACATTAATTCCATTCCAGACATTACAATGAGCCAGTCCGCCTATAGCTCCTCCCACCAGCCTCCACTGGTAGAGACAGACAAAATACAGAGACAGCTCTAAGCAGCCACTGCTGTAACCCCAGCTGAAAAGGAGAAAAGCCGTCTCCTAGATGCGCCGTTAGCAACAATAGCAATCTACAGAGCTACACACACTCTGCAAACAAAAGCAAGACAAGTCTAGACAAATAAGGCATTTGCTGGACTTGCATTCACACACAAGCAAACATTCCCACAAACGCCTACGCAGTCACACACACTTACTGTACACGATAAGCATACCTTTTTGACGTCTCTGACCAGGTGGTATAGAGTGTTGGATGGTCCATGTCTCTGACAAAGCAAACAGAAGCAGAGTTTAGTCCACGGCCTCCAGCACGTTGTAGAGCTATGACAGACGGCTCACTTGAATACAGTACCACACTGTAGGCATAGTATTATGTCATTGTTGATAATAACCACCTACGACGGATGCTACAATGTCTTATGTAGCTGTTATAAAGGCTTTAGGAATTAATGCATAATTGTACATACAGCGCAGAGTTACCATTTCATTATTCTAACAGACTCACCAGGAGAGAGTATAGAAGTAATAGTGACATACAACTTGTGTTCTACACCCACCAGGGGTTGGAGCAGTTACAAAAACACTGGATTGAAATACAGAGAGTTCAGCGCTGTCCGCCGTGTAGTGTAGTACCGTGTTGTAGAGCTCCTCCAATCTGGAGAGAGTGAGGAAGCGATGCATGCTCACTCCGTTCTCGATCAGCAGCTTGACGAAGTCCACTCTGTCCAGCACCAGGGCATCCAGCATAGACTGCTCCAGAGAACCCACCTACCGTACACACAGGGAAGGCACAGCCAGTCAGCCAACTCAAGGTTAACCATCGAGAAATGCAACCTAAATCCTGATTGATAGAGGATACGTTCACATTTTTACTTGGAGAGTGCTGTCTGTAGTCTATATTGTAAACAAGGAAGTGATAAGTTACAGGCTGGATCTTTCAGGCCACTGCTGTGGGTAATATAGAACTAAACGATCCCTAAACTCTAAGTACAATAACTTCATGATCCATTGCACAGTGCTGTAGTCTATACTGTAAAGTAGGAAGTGAGGCTGAGTCTTACAGGCCACTGTTGTCCATAGATGAAGATCTGACTGCGAGCGATGTCTACTCGGTTCCAGGCCAGGGCCAGGCTGAGCTGGTCAGGAGCCGATGCGTTGGCTCCTAGGAGGACGAACAGAGATCATCACTTGTTTTCACTTGATCTACATATTGTTGTTTTTTAGGATGCAAGGTGATTTTTAGATCAGTCAGTCTGAAGTCGCCGACTACAATCTCAAACTCATACATTTATACTTCTCTTGCTGCAGGTAGATGGAGGTACAGTGCCTTGCGAAAGTATTCGGTCCCCTTGAACTTTGCGACCTTTTGCCACATTTCAGGCTTCAAACATAAAGATATTAAACTGTATTTTTTGTGAAGAATCAACAACAAGTGGGACACAATCATGAAGTGGAACGACATTCATTGGATATTTCAAACGTTTTTAACAAATCAAAAACTGAAAAATTGGGCGTGCAAAATTATTCAGCCCCCTTAAGTTAATACTTTGTAGCGCCACCTTTTGCTGCGATTACAGCTGTAAGTCGCTTGGGGTATGTCTCTATCAGTTTTGCACATCGAGAGACTGAAATTTTTTCACATTCCTCCTTGCAAAACAGCTCGAGCTCAGTGAGGTTGGATGGAGAGCATTTGTGAACAGCAGTTTTCAGTTCTTTCCACAGATTCTCGATTGGATTCAGGTCTGGACTTTGACTTGGCCATTCCAACACCTGGATATGTTTATTTTTTAACCATTCCATTGTAGATTTTGCTTTATGTTTTGGATCATTGTCTTGTTGGAAGACAAATCTCCATCCCAGTCTCAGGTCTTTTGCAGACTCCATCAGGTTTTCTTCCAGAATGGTCCTGTATTTGGCTCCATCCATCTTCCCATCAATTTTAACCATCTTCCCTGTCCCTGCTGAAGAAAAGCAGGCCCAAACCATGATGCTGCCACCTCCATGTTTGACAGTGGGGATGGTGTGTTCAGGGTGATGAGCTGTGTTGCTTTTACGCCAAACATAACGTTTTGCATTGTTGCCAAAAAGTTCAATTTTGGTTTCATCTGACCAGAGCACCTTCTTCCACATGTTTGGTGTGTCTCCCAGGTGGCTTGTGGCCAACTTTAAACGACACTTTTTATGGATATCTTTAAGAAATGGCTTTCTTCTTGCCACAGATTTGTGCAATATACGACTGATTGTTGTCCTATGGACAGAGTCTCCCACCTCAGCTGTAGATCTCTGCAGTTCATCCATAGTGATCATGGGCCTCTTGGCTGCATCTCTGATCAGTCTTCTCCTTGTATGAGCTGAAAGTTTAGAGGGACGGCCAGGTCTTGGTAGATTTGCAGTGGTCTGATACTCCTTCCATTTCAATATTATCGCTTGCACAGTGCTCCTTGGGATGTTTAAAGCTTGGGAAATCTTTTTGTATCCAAATCCGGCTTTAAACTTCTTCACAACAGTATCTCGGACCTGCCTGGTGTGTTCCTTGTTCTTCATGATGCTCTCTGTGCTTTTAACGGACCTCTGAGACTGTCACAGTGCAGGTGCATTTATACGGAGACTTGATTACACACAGGTGGATTGTATTTATCATCATTAGTAATTTAGGTCAACATTGGATCATTCAGAGATCCTCACTGAACTTCTGGAGAGAGTTTGCTGCACTGAAAGTAAAGGGGCAGAATAATTTTGCACGCCCAATTTTTCAGTTTTTGATTTGTTAAAAAAGTTTGAAATATCCAATAAATGTCATTCCACTTCATGATTGTGTCCCACAAAAAAATACAGTTTTATATCTTTATGTTTGAAGCCTGAAATGTGGCAAAAGGTCGCAAAGTTCAAGGGGGCCGAATACTTTCGCAAGGCACTGTATTTACTTATTTTTTATTGGAAGGGCAAAACATCATTGTTCAGCAAGCAAAAAGGAGATTGCTGTATTTGTGCGGTTGTTCTTAAAGGACAGCTTGTTCTTGTCCTCCGACACCTACCACTTACTTTCTTTTGAGAAAGGACATTTGTCAAGTGGTCTGTGACGTGATAAATTGTTTTGCGAAAAGCACTTTAACCAGTAGTTTGAAAACTCAAACAGGAGGAAAGGTTGCGTCTGCACACCTTTTATGATGACTGACAGTTTTACTCAGCAGGTCAGCAGAGCTATTGCACAGGCTTAAGAATGGGAGCTTTAACAGAGCTTGGAAATTAGATGCTTTAATAATAGAGCTAAGTAATTTTACCTTTAACTAGACAAGTCAGTTAAGAACAAACTCTTATTTTCAATGACAGCCTAGGAACAGTGGGTTAACTGCCTTGTTCAGGTGCAGAATGAGAGATGTTCACCTTGTCAGCTAGGGGATTTGATCTTGCAACCTTTCAGTTACTGGCCCAACACTCTAACCACTAGGCTACCTGCCACCCCTAGTGGTTGAGATGCTTAACAGAGCTTAGTAATGAGATGCTACAACAGAGCTTGGTAATGAGATGCTTTAACATAGCTTGGTAATGAGATGCTTTAACAGAGCTTGGTAATGAGATGCTTTAACAGAGCTTGGTAATGAGATGCTTTAACGAGCTTGGTAATGAGATGCTTTAACAGAGCTTGGTAATGAGATGCTTTAACAGAGCTTGGTAATGAGATGCTTTAACAGAGCTTGGTAATGAGATGCTACAACAGAGCTTGGTAATGAGATGCTTTAACAGAGCTTGGTAATGAGATGCAGACTAGTGTAATAGGAGTTGAATAAATAAGTATTTTTAAAAGGGACTGCTGGCGTTTAGCACTTAAATAGCTTAGCTCTCCACAGTTCTGTAGTCGCTGGAGTTTATGGACTCCTTCCGACATAGTTCATCAGTTACTCTCTCTCTTTCCCTCTCTGTTTCCCTGTGTCACGATCTCTCACACAATCACAATCTTTCTCTCACTCTCGCTCTAAAAAGACACAGTATGCATAATGAAGTCTGTACTCTTTACTGGTCATGCTTGTGACAGTCCATGTCAGATACAGAGATCACTCACAGAGAGGGAGATGGACAGAGAGATATGAATAGAAGATGCAAAAAAGAACGAGTGTGAGTGAGATAGATGCATAGAGTTAATCATGTCTCTTACAGGCTGCCAAAAATGCATTATTTCTTGGCAGCGTGTAGGAGACATGAGGCTTTTGTTTCATTACCTTCTGAAGCCAACTGTCTGACTTAAGGGGCCTCTGTTTATATAGTGTGCATGTATGGAAAATCACTGTAGAAAACGATTTCCTAAAATTGCTGTATTGTTGAAATGGTTCTAGTCGGAGTGTTTTCGAACTGGATTTGGGCAATGGCAAAAGTTTAAAGATGGCAAAATGTAGATATGACGTCCTTGTTTTAGCACTATCCCCTGAGTTTTTAAACTACGGCGTGTCATATGTTTCAATGTGGCAAAAAATCTGCACAATCTACCTCTTCGGTTGAATTAACACATAGTAATGGAGAGCAATGTTCAACATGGTGAAGAAAACAAGGAATTTGTGGTAAGTGCATAGGGGCCGACCTTTTTATGCACCTCCACTATTGAAAGATAGTCCTGAGCTAAGAACAAGAAACTGTGTTTGTGTATCCTAAACTCTAAGAAAAAATGGTGCTATCTAGAACGTAAAAGGGTTCTTTGGCTGTCCCCATAGTTGAACCCTTTAAAGAACCCTTTTTGGTTCCAGGTAGAACCCTTTTGGGTTCAACGTCGAACAATTTCCACAGAAGTTTCTACATGGAACCCAAAAGAGTTCTACATGGAACCAAAAAGGTTCTCCTATGGGGACAGCCGAAAAAATGGGGACAGCTCTTTTTTCTTAGATT